>NC_064620.1:178529242-178832272 GCF_023898315.1 Schistocerca nitens | reverse complement strand
TCTCCATCTCCGGAAATATACTGTGCTGGCCTGACGCTATCTATAACATCATTGCAAGGTGACGTGATACTCATAGTGACATCTGGAGGTCGATCCATTTATCTGCAACACTCCGCGGTCATAAACTTGTTCAGGCTACAGATGGTGCTATCAATTCTTATCACGTATGTCAGGCACTCAGCCCGAGAGAACAGGTGTGCGTAGACAGAGAATGTGTCTGTACATAGATGGGAAATTTCAGTCTCTCGAATGTAAAGTTAAGGAGCTAGAGATTTATGCTCAGACTTTTCTGAGACTGTACAACGAATTAGATACTAGGGTTAAGGAAATGGAGATGTACACACGCATCTTTCTGAGAAAGAAAGTAGACAATTTAGGAGTAAAGGTTGATGGATTTTAAAAGAAAGTACATTACTTAACTCTAAAGGTTGAGCGAAATGTACATAAAATGCAGCCTGTGAAGCAGCCCGCTTATTATATAGCAAGATATCGACTAAGCATAAGGTCATTGCTAAATGGAAGGTTGTCCGAGAGAAGTTACGGTTGCTAAGGTTAGGACATTTGGATCAAAAGCAGATACGGAGAGAATTCTTTAAACCAATTTCTGAGTCTCTTGGTATCTCTCAGCAAAATTACACAACGATGATGATGATGATGGTGTTGCTGGTTTCATTAACTGTCACAGCAATACTAGGATAGACAAAACATATGGTCGCAATGGCGAAAAACCATACATGCTGGGCGAGCAGCCTGTAAGTTTAAATAAGAAAAATAATACAGAAAGGGGATGGAGAATTCCAACGAACACAAGGTCCACTGAACTTCGTTTTCCTAAAACCCTCAATATTTTTTCACAGAAATAAAAAATATCACTGCTTGAAATATTTACAGTTTTCAGATATATATAAATCCACGCTAAAAACTAATGTGGAGATACTTTTATTACAGCTAAGTTACACAGGCCCCATAGTAGCAGTTACATGGCTGAACAACAATAATTCTGATGGACTGTGAACGACGTACGCTTAAAACTAATGTGACTTGGAAGGCTAGCGACAGGTGAAACTTACATACTATTCTATTTAGAAATTTACATGGTGTGGACACACGCACACGCTCACACACGCACACAAACACACACACCCACAGTTACTTAAACTATGATAAATGGGTCGCACTATTCGATCACATACACAGCCAGTCTTATTTTCTCCCTCCCACTCATAGATCCGAATCCCTCAAATGGCTCTGAGCACTATGGGACTTAACATCTATGGTCATCAGTCCCCTATAACTTAGAACTACTTAAACCTAACTAACCTAAGGACAGCACACAACACCCAGCCATCACGAGGCAGAGAAAATCCCTGACCCCGCCGGGAATCGAACCCGGGCGTGTGAAGCGAGAACGCTACCGCACGACCACGAGATGCGGGCTCCGAATCCCTCCCTCTCAACAAGTGAGTAGTGTGAATACGGGAGAGTTCCAAACCCGTCATCACAAATGACCCTTTTACCGTAATGAAGCGACAGGCCTATTTTAGACTGCAGAACAGTGTACACCTCATGTCGTCTCGGTCGAATACCAGGCCATTTTCGACGGCTGTGGTGCAGCACCAGGAACACCGCTGTACAGGCACCGCAAATAGTCTTCGATAGAGAGGGCTCTCGATGCCATACGACGCACAACCTTAGCTCGCCTCCGTGTGGCACTTTACAATGTGCGATACGCATACATTTTTGCTCGCAAACCTACGAACTCCACAATCGGCTATCCATTCGCCTCATCTTTCATAAGCCCAATAACGTTCTTGTTCTGTGAAACAATTCAATAAGGATTATCGGCCGTGTATCAGGATGTGCCGAATTCATTACCATGGTACGTCATTACTTTATATGAATTGCATTTCTTCACCCAATAAATGAAGCTATCTGCATCCATATAAAGTAATTTAGGGTCAGCAAAATGAGATGTCGCAGACTCATAATGAAAGCGGCACATGTAGAGTTTGGGTAGGTCTAGTATGCACCTCGTAAAGAAACTGGTTCTCTATTTCTGAAAAAAAACCTTTTAAATAATAAAACATGACCTATAAAATGAATCTGACTACCCCTGTTAGTCATGGACAAACAAAAAATTTGGCATAGTCTTTGTCAGAACGTGCAGGATCTTATGTGGGACCAATAAGGCGTCAATTTTAATCTAAATATGGTATGCCAATGTTCACGTAATAAAAAAATATATTAGGTAATTCAGTAAATTATTATATAGATACGATAAATCACTTTAACGGGGGCCAAATGAACAATTAAAGTCAATATAATTCCAGTAAACCTGCAAAAATAAAAAGAAAAATTATTGTAGGGGCCTACATAGACATCGCGCATCTGCTAGATGCCCACGAAATACGTAATTTTGTTTTGAAGCTGACAGCCAATGAGAAAATGGGTACAAAAAAATTATTGGTCAGTTTTCAAGCAGTAATGGCGGATAGCATCAGCTAGTAATATACGTAATTTTATGGTAGCTAATTTTACTGCACAAAAAAATAAAATAGGTACTCCCTCCAAAAGAAGTTACACATAAACATTAAAATAAAATTATGATGGGCAGCAAAATGTCTGAGAAGAATTTTGAAAGAAAATTATTAATTTAACTTTAATTTGGCGGGTTTTCAGTACTGTCAAGAAGACGAAATAATGGAAAGAATATTTATTGGAACTAAACAAAATTGAACCTTGATATTGTGACAGTATTTTTAAAATAGATAACTTAGTTGCAATTGTCTTTAATTTTGAAATGAGAGAGAGCGTAATAATTTTCTTTTAATGTCTTAACTGTTGCTGCAGGCAGTGCGATGACGTCAGCGTTGATCCGCGCGGACGATGTGTGAAGTTAATCCTGGTTCGTGGCGTGAAGATAATGATGGATCCTCCTGTTTCATTAATATTCCAGTTACGGCGGCGGTCCACGTCTCCCTTGTAGCCGAATCAGCTGACAGCAATGGCGCGATAATAATACACTCCTGGAAATGGAAAAAAGAACACATTGACACCGGTGTGTCAGACCCACCACACTTGCTCCGGACACTGCGAGAGGGCTGTACAAGCAATGATCACACGCACGGCACAGCGGACACACCAGGAACCGCGGTGTTGGCCGTCGAATGGCGCTAGCTGCGCAGCATTTGTGCACCGCCGCCGTCAGTGTCAGCCAGTTTGCCGTGGCATACGGAGCTCCATCGCAGTCTTTAACACTGGTAGCATGCCGCGACAGCGTGGACGTGAACCGTATGTGCAGTTGACGGACTTTGAGCGAGGGCGTATAGTGGGCATGCGGGAGGCCGGGTGGACGTACCGCCGAATTGCTCAACACGTGGGGCGTGAGGTCTCCACAGTACATCGATGTTGTCGCCAGTGGTCGGCGGAAGGTGCACGTGCCCGTCGACCTGGGACCGGACCGCAGCGACGCACGGATGCACGCCAAGACCGTAGGATCCTACGCAGTGCCGTAGGGGACCGCACCGCCACTTCCCAGCAAATTAGGGACACTGTTGCTCCTGGGGTATCGGCGAGGACCATTCGCAACCGTCTCCATGAAGCTGGGCTACGGTCCCGCACACCGTTAGGCCGTCTTCCGCTCACGCCCCAACATCGTGCAGCCCGCCTCCAGTGGTGTCGCGACAGGCGTGAATGGAGGGACGAATGGAGACGTGTCGTCTTCAGCGATGAGAGTCGCTTCTGCCTTGGTGCCAATGATGGTCGTATGCGTGTTTGGTGCCATGCAGGTGAGCGCCACAATCAGGACTGCATACGACCGAGGCACACAGGGCCAACACCCGGCATCATGGTGTGGGGAGCGATCTCCTACACTGGCCGTACACCACTGGTGATCGTCGAGGGGACACTGAATAGTGCACGGTACATCCAAACCGTCATCGAACCCATCGTTCTACCATTCCTAGACCGGCAAGGGAACTTGCTGTTCCAACAGGACAATGCACGTCCGCATGTATCCCGTGCCACCCAACGTGCTCTAGAAGGTGTAAGTCAACTACCCTGGCCAGCAAGATCTCCGGATCTGTCCCCCGTTGAGCATGTTTGGGACTGGATGAAGCGTCGTCTCACGCGGTCTGCACGTCCAGCACGAACGCTGGTCCAACTGAGGCGCCAGGTGGAAATGGCATGGCAAGCCGTTCCACAGGACTACATCCAGCATCTCTACGATCGTCTCCATGGGAGAATAGCAGCCTGCATTGCTGCGAAAGGTGGATATACACTGCACTAGTGCCGACATTGTGCATGCTCTGTTGCCTGTGTCTATGTGCCTGTGGTTCTGTCAGTGTGATCATGTGATGTATCTGACCCCAGGAATGTGTCAATAAAGTTTCCCCTTCCTGGGACAATGAATTCACGGTGTTCTTATTTCAATTTCCAGGAGTGTAGTTCCAGTGTGTGCGTTGTCGTTATGCGCGCGCCGTTTTATTATTAAAAGTTTATTAATCACGCGGTGCGGGTACGTCGGAATTATGCAGTGTCTTTGGTATTTACGATATATACCCGGTTAGTGCCAATACTTCGCACAATTCTTTGACCGTGTTGCTACAGGAAAACAGTCACATGTGTTCATCACTATAACAGTCCGTTAAACATCAGTTCAGTTTACGTCGTCGTCTTTAAGACAGTTTGGACGATATAATAAATGTTTCTTGATCAAATCACAGCACTGTTCTTTTACTTACATTTTGGTTTGTTCCACTTTCGCGCAATTCTAACAGTTAGTGTCTCCACACGACAATGGTGTCTGGTTCACGCCTAATTGCCACAATTTCACACAGTATATAAAATCGTCACCGCAAACACTCGATATACTTTTCAGGTAAAACTGTTCACTTAATAATGCACGATCTCCTATTAACACACCGGACGCACTGTAATCAATTGTTCCTCCGCCTATCACCGTCTTTCACGCCAAACGTTGCAACGTTTCTCCACCCGCGAAACGGGGCCACGATACCACAACAACTCGCATCCTCTCTATCGATAGTCGTTCGCTCTCCCTCTGACACAGTACTTCTCCTAGCCTAACCAAAGATTTACGAAGCATATAAAACTAGAACATTCATATTCGTACAGTATAAAATATAAAACAGTAGCAAAATGAATGAAGAAACAATGTGACGTATTAACAAATAAAGAATAATTGAAATAAATGATACAAACGTACTTCGACAAGGTAATGGACAAAAGAAAAAAAATATTGTCGACTTTCGGGGAAAGCAATGTCTTTACAACTTCCCCACACACATGGGTTTCATAAACTCTGCAACTTCCCGCCAGACATTCACGGCATGCTCACACTCTGCATCCGATACGGCATCGCCTGTAACGTTGCTGGAGAATGCAGTTATGGCAGGTTGCCTGGTTTCGTTGAGTTTTTCAAGACAACCTAGATATTCATATGGTCATATGGGCGATCCCCTTTCCTAGTGCCTGCATAAAACGTAGCGCGTCAAGGAATCGGAGCGTAATTCCTGGCGTCATTCATTCGGAGTATGAAATATATTTCTAACGTTCTCACGTTGGACACTAACCTAATTTTTCACCATGCCGAAATCATCCAAATGCTCAACAAGAAAATGAGCGTCACGTCCACTTAACATTATGAAAGAGAACGGGTATGTACATTGGTAACTGATACTTCAAATTGCTTGTATTGTGAGTTGCGCCACGGAACTTCCCAATAAGATGACAGTGGTCCCTACAAGCAGTTTCCGCTTGTCTATCTAAAGCCAACCCACAATTATGGCAGTTAATCGCATTATTGCACAAATCTTCATTCTCCTTCGATTTGTTCATGGGAACGTTGTCGCTGTAAATCATATCAACCTGCCATGAAAGTTTGTCAAGCTCAGTGAGAAGTCATATCACAGGACTATCCCCAACGTAAGATTTGTAGCTGTTAAGACTTGAATCATAAGACGATAAAATTTGGAATGGAGCTGCTTATGATACGAGTTTTCTTGTAAAGGTAGTGCGTGAGGCTGTAGGGTCACCTTCACAGCGGGTCACAGGAGAGAGGAGGCATTCATCGTCGTCGTAGACCACGAAAGGGCATCGCTCTTGATGGTGGGCATTTTTAAACTTTATGAATTTGTTTCCCTCAGTAGGCATAATAACGCGTACTGGGTCCTCGGAAGTGCAGTCTACTAAATGCTTTGCTAATAACTTGTCTGAGGAAAAGGCATTGAGGCACCTTAAGCAAATATGTTTTTTATGTTCATGTTTACTCACTTGAGAGAAGGCCAGATATGTCTTTGATACAAACAATGATAATTGCCTTTCTCTTCATTTTTTGTCAGAGAATAGTAGCATGTTCACAAGCATCTTATGCTCACCGAAAATTTTGAGAAATGGTGCGGTCCGACCAATGTACGCGTGTTCAGCTCATCTGACCTGCATTTCTCCACGCTATAAACATGAGCAGATATTCCAGTATTCTGCATTTCAAATTTAGATATGTACCGGATCTTGACAGGGAACTCGATACCATCAATGTTTTAACATTATGAACGTACAGGTATCTACACATCGAGATGTGTGTTCGGGATGTACACTGTAATTTCTCTCGCAAGCCAAGACTGACAATGCAAAACAAGCCTGGTCGGTTTTATTTTAGACATTAATATATGACTTCTTATCAGCTACATCCTTTTGGAAGTTCGATATAGCTTGACTCTCCAATTACTGGATCACAGACATGCACATCGATGTGAGGGTGTAGTATTCGGCTGAGTGCTTAGCTGACCTTCTAACTTTCGTCTTAGAAAACTGACCCAGTATAGCACTCTAGGCGGACTCAAGAAACCACCTGGTGATTGATGTACCCCACGTTATCACGTTATTTTCCCCCTAGTGACGAAGACCTGTTTGAGGGTAGGCGGGGGTGCGACAATTCGATGCACAGCACAGCACTGCATTTAATGGCGGGATACTGTGGATCAATAACAACCTTGATGAGTTTGTTCTCCAGAACAGCAAGAAAAGCTTTCAGAAACCCTCCAGGGTCTCAGTACCCTCCTGCTGGATTCTCGATCCTAGTGGACGATATTCGCTCCTCAAAGCAATCACTGAGTATTCTATTTGCGGTATGGTGTTATGGATCCGATGTCCTTCACTAAAAGGATGGGATAGGGAACTTCGACTAGACACAGGATCACTACTACTACCACTATAGCTACAATCAGTTGACAACGACGGTGCTGTTGATGACTGCTGTGTGGAGGAGCAGGTATTTCACATACCTTGCACTTCAGGCAAAACATGGGGGTGGAGGAGATTGTGCGTTGCCCCAGTGTGAGCAGCCTGGCTGGGGTTAGGGCTGTGGCAATAGTTGCTCTTCCCACAATCCTGAGCCAGTTGCTGGAGGACGGGTTGACTATGGACGCCGGAGTGGTGCTGGGGCGGCAATGGCAGCGGGGGCAGAGGCTACTGCTGCAGCTGCTTGCGCAGCGGTGGCTTCCTGCACAGCAACGAGGTCTGTCGTACACGGCGGAGCGTGCCACCCCGGACCTTGTCTAGACAGTTGTTTCTTCACTGCTCGGTACCCCCGCCACTCCATACCGCGTGGACAATGGTGCTGTAGCGAAAGAATAACAACAAATCAGTACATCATTCCAGACATTGCCTGCTGCTCCTAGGAAAGGAAGAACACTGGTTCAAATGGTTCAAATGGCTCTGAGCACTATGGGACTCAACTGCTGTGTTCATCAGTCCCCTAGAACTTAGAACTACTTAAACCTAACTAACCTAAGGACATCACACATATCCATGCCCGAGGCAGGATTCGAACCTGCGACCGTAGCAGTCGCACGGTTCCGGACTGCGCGTCTAGAACCGCGAGACCACCGCGGCCGGCGAACACTGGTTATTTGTAATCAGAACGCATGCATGTGTAAATTATCTACATAGTTCTGTCCCCATGACATATCCCTCAGGTCATCCTGCATCTCATGGCAATACAGCTCCCTCTTCATCTCCTCCACCCACTCAGACATCTCCCCACCAAAACCACCGTGAATCAATCGATAGAGGTCTCTGAAATTACTTACAACAGCAACATATTGATTTAATATAAAAAATACTGTACACACACAAAACTAAGAAAAAAATTATTGAACGAATATGTAGCTACTTACACAATAGTTGTGATGAGGATGGCATCACAGCCTGTGTCTCTCCCTGCGTCTGCCCTCGAAATCATCTACTACAACAACATATAATGTGCAACATATTTTACATATACAATGAAATTTTTGTCTAGCAGCAGTATATTAACATAAGCACAGTACTATAAAGAAGAAAATACATGCTGATTACAACGCCACTCCTGCTGCTGTTGCTGGCTTTCAGCAGCCAGGTCATCAGTTGTCCGCTGACTAACTGACCACCAAATAACAGCAGTATATTGCGTATATGAAGAAGAATACATACGCTACTTACGATGCTGTTGCTGCCGCTGCAACCTCTTCGCCTCCAATTCATCCACAATTTGGTGGATGTACGCTGAAAAAAATTAACGCCTTAATCTGAACACATGCTACGACACTTTTTGTAACAAAGAAATCTGAACACACGATGATCTGATACTGGTCAACGTTTTTACGAAAATATACTTCGAAATCTGAACACCTGGTTATTTCATACTTGCAAACTTTTACGAAAATATGCACTACAAAATCTGGCCTTACGCTATGAAGTTTTAATGTGTGCTTACCTGGTAATTCCCGTTCCTGTGATAGTCTTGGGCGTTTGCCGCCAATGGCACTGTCACAGCTGCTGCCTGAAAAAATGTCTCATCTTGCAAGCAAACTAACGATTAACGCACAGGTGAGCGAGAGCAAGACACTCGAGCTGACCACATTGCAGATAATAGCAAAATGAGGACGAGGTTGGAGTGAGTAGGGTTTGCATACCTTCACTGTTTCAGCATTAGCCAATAGGAATGCAGTGTTCTGAGGAGTGAGAAAACCTCCGTCTGCATGTTTGGACACGTTGGTTCACACACAAACAGGAAGCAGCCACTCAGCAGAGGTGTTTCTCAGGTATCAAATATCAAAAGGACGCCAATTTCCACTCTGGGGTCGCTGGTCTGTCCAGGTGGTAACGTTCGAGGGGTGGATGGGTGAATATCGAACTACTGCTCAGCATACATTTGGTTGCCTTCATGAAAACGTGGATCACAGGCAGTCAGTGGAGGAATGTGAGTGTGTTCTCAAACACCTATGCATAAAAGACACCCGATATATGGTGAGTATTCTTGAAATTTAATTACTTCGTTTGTTGCCAGTTTCCAGGTGCAGGAGTGGAGGGGGAGTGGGGTAGGAGATGGGGGCTGGGGGATTTCCCACAGAGGGACAGGTTAATTAATTTATCGATTTAATGAATCATTCAATTAATTTAATATCAAAAGTGTGCTTGTATCAGTGAGGGGGAGGGGTTGGGGATTTCACAGAGGGTTAGGAGAGATGGAGGAGGAGGAGGGGTGGGGGGATTCTCAGAAGGGCAGTGTATCCCCAAGGGGTTATAAATCAACTCCTGTGGTTCTAAATCAATTATCGTAACAACAGGTTAAGGGGAGGGGGTCATAAATCAATCGAGTTTTCCCCTGAATGTATGCAACCTACAAAAGGAAATTGTCCCAGTACTGCTGTTACCCTACTAATGAGAAGTAGTGACCCCAGAATGTTAACAGTGGAGCTTCAAGGAAATAGTTTAGCAAGACTGTATCTAAAACTATCAGAATTATCGAAAGAATCAGAAAGCATTAGAAAGCATCAAAAGAATTGGAATTTCGTTAGGAACGTCTGAAAAATGTTTGTTGCATGAAGTTACACAACTTGTAGAAGGCGAGGCGAACGCTTCTCACACATAGATTCAGCGAAATATGATACGCTTTGTAAGTGTGCCAACATTTCCTTGGATGAACGTGTGCAGAGGTCAAGAAGTCTCAGTTCGTCTCAGACCTTGCTGACTAAGCGTGAAGATAGATATTACAAGCACGGCAGCTACTAGTAGCAAGTGATTGAAGCTGTTACTGGCATGGTTACCTGTCACCAAGAGATTTTGTACCCACACGTGCATAACTCTCTATATCTTCAGATTGTAAGTGTAAAGGACGTTACTACGAATATATTTCACATGTTAACGTGTTCGTGTTGCTTACCTGAATCTTCTTCTTCTCCTTCTTGCAGCTAAGAAACGTAACCCTAAATTCTGGAATACTATGAAAGCTTTTGGTGAAGAAGTGGAAATGCTGCAGATAGCTCAGTAGCCTAAAAGTAGTAGGTAACAATGAGTGAACCACCTGCAAAGTGAAATAAAGTCAGTGATGATACTATTGAATCGATGTGCGTGTATTCTGCCTTTAAAAGTCGAATATATACTGGTGTAACAGCCAGTCTTGATGGGTTAAGGATCTCAAACATTTCTTGAAGCATGTCATTCAGATTTCATCATCAGAGTATGCAAATTAAATAGGCTGCTTAAGATAAATATCTCACTTATCATGTATCCCGAATAAGATGAGGATAGCGAGTGTATGTGAACAGCAGGACTACGTCTCCATGGCTACCTGAAATCAGTGAATGGTATTCAACCAATATTATAGATTAGTTTTAAAAAATGCGAATTGCGAAGTTCATGTTTCTAGATGGGCATTAAAAGAAATTTTGAAACTTGCGTAAGCATAAATATACTTACAAGGGAACCTCCCCATCGCACCCCCCTCAGATTTAGTTATAAGTTGGCACAGTGGATATGCCTTGAAAAACTGAACACAGATCAATCGAGAAAACAGGAAGAAGTTGTGTGAAACTATGAAAAAATAAGCAAAATATACAAACTGAGTAATCCATGCACAAGATAGGCAATAGCAAGAAGAGAACAAGATGCAGAGTGTCATGGTCTTGTGGTCAGCGTGAGCAGCTGCGAATTTAAGGGTCCTTGGCTCAAGCCTACCCGCAGATGAAAATTTTAACTTTTTATTTTCAGTTTATTTGACAAACACTTATGTTTTCGTCACTTTTTTGGGAGTGATTATCACATCCACAAGAAAACCTAAATTGGGCAAGGTAAAGAATATTTTTACCCACTCGCCAAGTGTACAAGTTAGGTGGGTCGACAACATATTCATGTCATGTGACGCACATGCCGTCACCAGTGTCGTATAGAATATATCAGACGTGTTTTCCTGTGGAGGAATCGGTTGACCTATGACCTTGCGATCAAATGTTTTCGGTTCCCATTGGAGAGGCACGTCCTTTCGTCGACTAATCGCACGGTTTTGCGGTGCGATCGCAAAACACAGACACTAAACTTATTACAGTGAACAGAGACGCCAATGAACGAACGGACAGATCATAACTTTGCGGAAATAAATAAAGTAAACTTTTCACCCAACGGAAGACTTAAACCAAGGACCTTCCATTCCACAGCTGCTCACGCTAACCACGGGACCACGGTGCTCCTGAGCTCAGACTCTCCTTCATGTTGCCTATCTTGCACATGGAGTACTCAGTTTGTATATTTTGCTTATTTTTCCATAGTTCCACACAACTTCTTCCTGTTTTATCGATTGATCTGTGCTTAGTTTTTCAAGGCCTATCCACTGTGCCAACTTATAGCTAAATCTGTGGGGGGTGCGATGGGGAGGTTCCCTTGTTAGATCAGTCCGAACTGACTAGTAACCTACTGTCGATATAAACCTGTCCAGGTGATAGCAGCGTCACCTGCCGACGAATGACTGCTAGTCAAACATACACACGGTGCGTGTAATATCAGTGAGCGCGCTAATCGTGTGCAGAATGGGAAAGGCGAGAGATCTATCTGAGTTTGACCGAGGGATAGATTGTGATGGCCCAGAGGCTCAACACGAGCATTTCGGAAACTGCAAGACTTGTCGGGAGTTCGAGGAGTGCTGTGGTGAGTGTCTTCAACACGTGGTGAAACCACGTCCAGGTGTCGTGAAGTTGGGCGGCCACCCCTCATTACAGATATCGGATGTCGTAGGCTGGGCTGACTAGTAAAGCAGCACAGGCGGCGAACTGTGGCGGAACAAACATCAGACTTTAATGTTGGGCAGAGTACAAGTGTGTCTGAAGACACAGAGGCACACAGGACTGAACATTCCTATCGGTGGGCCGCTGCAGCTTACGACTCATGCATGTGCCAATCTTAACACCACTACATCGGCAAATACAACTGAAATGGGTACGTAACCATCGGCACTGGACGTTGGCGCAGTGGCAGAGCGTTTTATGGTCTGATGAATCCCGATACCTTCTTCATCGTGCCGATGGGAGGGCGCAAAACCGTCGTATTCCTAGGGGAACAGCTCATTGACACCTGCACTGCAAGATGGAGACAATCTGGCGGCGGCTCCATTAAGCCCTGGGGAACATTCACATGAGCACCCATTGGTTTAGCGGAGCTCGTGCCAGGCGCCATGCTGGCCACGGAATATCGTACACTATTTGCAGATCATGTACACCCCTTCATGAGGATCATGTTTCCCAACCCTCAGTGGCATTTTTCAACAAGATAATGCGGCATGTCACAAGGCCAGAAGTGTGATGGAGTGGTTCGAGAAACACAGTGGCGAGCTCCAATTGAAGTGCTGGCCCCCAGATCACCAGATCTGAACAAATCTGGAATGCGATTGAATGTGGCGTCAGAGTTCATTGCCCGCATCCGCGGAATTTACGGGCGTTAGGTGACTTATGTGAGCAGAGGTGCTACGAACTCTCTCCAGTGACCTACCAAGTGTTCATTGCTTTCATGGCGCTTCGCCGCTGTTATCCATGCCAAAATACAGACATACGAGCTATTAGGTAGATGGTTATAATGTTGTGGTTGACAGTGTAAATAAAAGCTCCTATGCAGCAACGCACATGAAATTACCAAAAGTGATTGCAAACAATCATGTCATGATAAATGTTGATTCGAAGATTATTAATTATTGCTTCAAATGGTCAACTGTTGCTAGTTGTAAACAGTAAAAACCAATGTGAGCTACATCTTTAGTTATCATCTATCTCCAAATGCATTAAACTTTGCAAACTTTTCATATCTTAAAGTCTGAAGCAAGAGTGAATATCTGAAGAAAAAAAAATTAAAATTTATCTGATAATGTGCACAGTATTCAGCCTTCTGAGCATGAACGGACGTTTATGCGAGGGAAGAAACTTCCACTGTATATCTCAAAACATCATAAACATGGCAAACGCGTACCTTAAATCTACATGTCGAAAACAGAAGTTTACCACTTCTGTTTTATAAAAAATCCTTTCAGGTGTAGCAAGTAGTGGCATTACTGGTCATCAACATTCATTTGTGAGAACCGTTTGTGCTATTTTCATCCTAAATAGAAGTTGACTGTACATTTAGTTGACTGTCAGCAATTAAAAAAAGTCAACAGCGCCACCTCTAAAACTGAGAAACAATATATAAAATTCAAGAAATTTAGCAAGCAATTAAAGCTGTCATTTGTCAAATATTCATTTATTGAATTCCTGTTACAACCAAGTGCTAAATTCATGTTGTTAAACCTTATAGTACTGTTTTGCATGTGCACTGTAGTTATTGTGAGGAATATTGAGAGTTTCAGCTGTACCGAGCTGCTAACTATATTGAATGCTTTAGGATTTAGCTGTATGTAATTTCTGACCATATAAAAATTACTTGTGAAACAAGCAGATGAAGTTTAGTCTCGAAGGGGAAGAAGCGTTTCAAGCAGTAGAAATTTGCCACATCCGAAAGGAATGCTTCAACAAACTGATGCAAAATGCAGAGATCATTGTTATTTTAATGGCAAACTTCGAGAAGCTACAGATTCTTGCTGTAAATTACAAACCTTATTTTCCCAATGTCTGCAGCGTTTCACAGTCTGATGAATTATGATGCTCATTTATAAGTACGAAGCTATGCAAACAAGTGGAAGAAACTAAACACAATAATATAGGGAAAATAAGTCCGAACTGTGTTTCTGCGATTGCTGCAAACATGGAAAAGTACGAAACATTTACTAAAACTACTACAATGAATCATCATTGTAACATCAAATTTTGTTTCATAGATTTCTTCAACTTTTTAGTACGCTCACTAGAAACCTGTGTCTTATGCTTAAAACCTGATGAGCTAAAAACAACAAGAAAGTATTTTCTTGACAATGAACAGTTTAATTTGATTAATTAGAATGGCATGTTTCCATATCAGTATGTAAGTGACATATGAATTTTGCTGGATGAACAGTTGCCGTAAACTGAAGCATTAAAAAGCTTGCTACTGGTGAGACAAATATCAAAGTGTAATAATACCCCATGTGATGTTCATTTCAATGTATGTCTTTAGGAGACTACTCCAACTTATATTTGAAAACCGATGTCTTCTGCTTTGCTGATATGTTTGAAACTTTCTGTGCACTCTGTCTCAAAAAGTGTGGACCCCCTGCAGCCCATTATGTGACTTAACCTGATTTATCAAGGGATGCTTTGCAGCACTGATAAGTGTAAAATTGCAAATTTTAACAGACATAGAATAATTCAAGTTTGTTGAGCGTCATTTCAGAGTTGGTATTGTTCACTGTTTGAGTAGTTGATTCATGGCTGATTAGAGCGAAAATAACGATGAATCCTATATTACATAATCAATGTTAATAACCTCAATAGCCGGGCAATGGTGCAACATCTACCACTGACTGATTTTGCGTGTTTGTCTGTGGAAGTTTTTGATGTAATGAGCATACCAAATGATTCACGTGTAGGCTACATTTTAGAAGTACACTTTAAGTACGCAGTAAATACCCATGAACATGACTCCGATCTACCATTATGCCCAAAGAAAATGGTAACAAATTAACAATCAAGTAGTTCCAAAGACATATTATGCAAAAATTATGCGATTCACTATAGAAATCTAACCTAGTGTCTGACAATAATTTCATTCCAAGCAAAACTCACTAGTCTTCATCATTCCATCAAGGTCCTTGGAGTAAGCCCTTTATTGATATCAATCTAGTGAAATATATGAACTCAAAAAACAATTTCAAAAAGAATTTTCTTTGAAACTAACTGTGTCAAATCATTATGACGTTATTAAAAGTGATGGTTACACTTTTTGGGTTGTCCTGATAATAATATTTATAACATACCATGTGTCTATAAAATAAGTCAGTTTATTGAAAAATGAATTCATAGGATTAAGGGCAAAAATGTATGTTCTCTGAACTGAAACACAACGTGTCTGGCGTAGACCGAAAGGTGCGAAAAGTTATCAGCAAAGGAATTAAGCATTGATTATTACCTAGGATGTATATTAAATAATGTTGATAAATCATCTCTTTAGTATGTAATTCGATCCGAAACACGTACAGTTTACACTATAAAGCTCTGTAAATTGACATTATCGGCAAAAGATAGAAAACCCTTCATACTCGATGATGAAGTGTGCACTGTAGTATGGGATCATTTTCGAGAGGGGGAGGGGTCTAGCCAGTAGCTTTGTTCGCAACAGGGGTGATTAATGAAGATTTAGCAGTAAAATACTGATTGCAGATGGCAATGAAACTGAAACCTTCTTGTTCATGGGCGTCTGCAGAAAATTATCAAAGAGGGGACAACAGTCAAAGTTTTCATACAATGATTATCTGACTTAGACAACATATCACGCGTTAAGGAAAAAATTTGATGGGAGGTACGTAAAGGTTCTTATTACTTAAAGGTTTAATAGTTATCCAGTCAATATTTTTTGAAGGTGGATGTTTTTGCATTATTAATATTAATATGGGTGCAGGAAACGTTCGAATACAACCATCAAACTGGTCAGTAGAACCAACACATAACAGCCTAGGACTCAACGAAAATGGCCTTCGTTATTGAGTAGCACTGGCAATGGAACTACAGAACTAATAACTCTGTGTATGCATGTCGCACTGACTGGCTTTCCATATAGTTCAATAACCACATAATGTAGGAAGTTCCAAACGCCTTTTCGACTATTATATTTCACCATATTTGCCTCTCGTCAAGTGCAGAAATTCGAATTTTTTCTTGTATTTGGCCCACAGATGAAGTACAGGTGACGTCAGTTACTCGTACATCGTAGCATGACCATGTCCTTCATGCTTTACTACAACCGTTCTACCGTGAAAAATTGAATGAAGTCTCAGTAGTCTTGACAGGTCAAGATGCAAACTTACTGTTGAAATTAAGATGCGCACAAGCGAAAGGACTGTTCTTGTGGAAACTGAGGACAGGTATCGGGAAGGTAAAATGCAGCCATATTTATACTGTGCTAGTTGTTGGAACTGTCGCTTTCTGTAGCTCATTAAGGGTTGTAAAAGCAAGCGAGAGACAAATTATCAGATATTCTGCATCAGCAGTGTCCTATATACATTCACTAGTCCCTAAACTGCAAAACTACACAGAAACTGCAGCCACAACAAGAGAACGGTATAACTGAACGTGAACAACCTGACAACCAACACTGTAGTATTTACTAAAGCCACTGTGTTACCCCTTCGCTTGTAGATGAGTAGAATCAGAGAGCATTATTTTTAGAAATACGTGAGAGTTTTGAAATTAATCAAGGTCTACCACAGATTCCAGAACAGACAAATTCCCTCTCTTTCCCCCCTCCTTTCAGATGCCTATGTAGTTGTTCTATACGTAGAAAAGATGAAAACTTAAATTCTAAGCTAAGTGTGATGATAATCCAATATACTGAAATTGTAATCGATATGTTGCAGACATAGCAAAGATATAATTGTAGCACTAACTGTAATTGTAACCTAGATATTGTAGATATGATATGATAACGAAAGTGGAAAAGTAACACAGTAGTTGTAGATACAAAAGAGATATAATTGTTGTTTCATGAGAATGTAATGAAAAAGTTCCAAAATACGTTGACCTGTGTATGTCAGTGCTTTTCTTGTGATGTGAACCTGTCATGCATGTTTCAACCTACATGGCACACAGGACAGTCCACCTTCGTCACACATGTGTAGAGGGCCTTGATTATATCAAGTGTTTACATTCATGAAATGGCGTGCTTTGTAATAGAGTACATGTGTGAGAACTTGACTGTGTACAGACAAGCGAAATATATGACTGTTACAACCTGCAGGGCGAACATTTCCTGGAAAAGTGTTCAAATGGTTCAAATGGCTCTGAGCACTATGGGACTTAACTTCTGAGGTCATCAGTCTCCTAGACTTAGAACTACTTAAATCTAACTAACCAAAGGACATCACACACATCAATGCCCGAGGCAGGATTCGAACCTGCGACCGTAGTGGTCGCGGGGCTCCAGACTGTAGCGCCTAGAACCGCTCGGCCACACAAAGGCCGGCAAAAGTGTTCAAACACATGCAGGTATTACATAGTTTCCAATACTGCTGCGTGAGAATAATGTTTTTCCACACTACTCCTTACCATAGGAACTCTCTGATTGGCTGTTTCATTTTTAGGGAAATAAAATACTGAGCTATTATGGGCAATAAAATTGTGTTAGAATTTTGCTGATTGGCCTACAAGGCATCTTTTAGGAAGGAGCTGAGAAATGTGGTTGGGTCTTTCATTTTGATGGCATTGAAATACTGAGCTGCTACTGGGAGAGCTAGATATAATATGTGTTGGCTTAGAAGCTACCTGATTGGCATATTTCCAAAAATGAGGTGTGGCTTAGGAAGGGGGAGGTATGGGAAGGCAGTGAGTGGGATGGGAAGGGTGGGGTGAGAAGGGAAAATAGAGGATGTAGGAGGAAAGGTAGAGCTGAGGTAGAATGAGTGATGGGGGAATAAGAGGGAAATTGGGAGGGGAGGGGAGCAGAGGAGAAGCTTAAGGTCAAATACCTATATTACCAAGCGACTGTTGAAATGTCAGTGGATACCCCAGGATAAAGGAACAACTAAAAGGGAATGGAAACGTGCAGGCCGTTTATCACAAGTCGTTTGTTACTTCACAAGAGTCCAACAATATTTTATTGCACAGATAAAGCTTTATAATTCACCTGCCTGGCAAAAAACATTTCTTCTGAATTCTGTTATTCCATTTTACCACGAAAAATACAGAACATTTTTCAAACATACATTAAAAGTGGAAACTCTTCAATTCAGATTTACAGATAAACAGCACACAAATAGGTTCAATAGGAATAAATAAAAAATAATTTCTTTTGGAACAGTGTCCGAAGTTGAATCACATAATACTTGAAAACATATTTGCTCAATTAGCGAAGGCTCTTGAGCATATTCAAGATACTGTAGTGGAAAAATAATAAAATACAATTTAACACTTGAGCACTACATCAATATTAAAACCATTACGGTAAAAACCAAACTTCAGACAGGGAAACCACGTAAGGGGCACGTACGGCAGGCCAGGTTTGAATAAGATGGTTTAGAATAACGGGCGCTACTGGGTGAATTAATGACCGAGTGCTATGAGATAAAACTCAACTTAAGACAGATGAATTAGCAAGCCAGGAGACCGTAACGTACACAGTCGACGAGGACAGGCTACTCCCGATGCACCGAGGAATAACAAATAACGCCCCAGTCAGCGCCTCCAAACGCTGTGAACAGCTCGGAAGGCACAAGCAAACATATAATTCATGCACAATATTCATAGACATATCAAAACGCTCAGACCAAGACAAGAAGCTCAATGTGAGCGCGGCTCCAAGACCCAACCAAACCTTATGTATAGCAATTATTTTACAATAAGAATTACTAATAGGATTAATCGGTTAATCTTACAATAAAACATAACAAGTTAAAGTAATAAGCAGAAAATCACACGGCCCTCAGACACATTACCGTAAGTGCCTTAAAGGTAACAGATGAATCTTGAGGGCTAACACTCAAACATCTACAATCTGTGTTAATTTTCCTGAAAGGGAAGTCAGGGAAGCAACAACTTCCAATACAAATAACTCACAGTCAATAAAATTCTTCTGGGTTTGAGGCCGCATTGTCATCTGTAAAATTGAGACGTTTCGGCGACTGTTGCAAGGTGCCTTCCTCAGGGTGTACTGCTAACTGCAATTAGCAATACACCCTGAGGAAGACGCCTTGCAACAGTCGCCGAAACGTCACAATTTTACGGATGACAATGCGGCCTCAAACCCAGAAGAATTTTATTGACTGTGACAACGGCGGCGGAAGCCTACGTTTACAGAAATAACTCAGTTCCGACCTCAATGGTGACTAACGTACGTGGCGGCTAGAACATATGACAATTAATTTCAGACATAACCGACAAATAAGCAGACATTGATCAAGTTGTAATTAAAAGAAGTTCTAAAACAAATATGACACTCAAATAATTTCAAACAGAGGCATCAAAAGAGTAAATTCAACTATTCAAACAGAGTGATGCAGAACCACGGGCGAGCTAGAGTAGCGGGAGCAACTTCAACAAGGGAACACATGCGTCAATCAAGTAACGAGTACCTTGCCGCCAAAGGGCAGACGAGACAGCACCAGAAAATGAACAGCACTCCAACACCCACATCAGCTACTATTCTTCGTTAATGCACGGTAAACTGGCTACGTCGACATTAGACCGAAGTATTGCCGGCCAACACAACTCTAGCGACGACCGACCGCTTAGACAATCGTGCGCCTGTAAGCTCCGTGAACAGCCCACCGTACGTCACATCTGCCTCGTATCTCTCTCTCGCCCCGACTGCGACCGACTGCCTGACGATGTGGTCAACTAGCTGTTCCAAAGAAGTACAAGTAAAGACTTAACTAACAGGCGACAGAGGCGCCAGGATGTAAAAGCACAGAACGAGGTAACACTGCTCAAGTATCCTTGGCCCAGCGTGTCCGGCTAGCAGTGCGGTCTAACGCTCTGCTTCCCGAACGGGAAGGCGTACTGGTCCCTGGCACGAATCCGCCCGGCAGTATAGTGTCGAGGTCGAGCGTGCTGGCCAGCCTGTGGATGGTTTTTAAGGCGGTGTCCACGCACGCGTACACAATAATCATTCTACCACGCAAACATTTGGGTTTACACTCGATTGGTATGAGACGCTGAAAGTCGCGAGCTCTACCTTCTTATCTCGTGTTTTCTACTGAAAGTGTCGTGCTTGTACTCTTGTTAACCTTACTATTACAGAGATCGCCTAGATTCTATTTTATTTTATTGGTCCTGTGCGCAACAAATAACTTACTTGGTCTTTCTGCTGCCACTGCTTGATCTGCTGCATTCCATTATTTAACAAAAACATAAAAAAACCTATTATTCATGCTGAGTGCAATGCATGTTCTGTATGGCGGCTCCTGCTGTTGCTGCGGCTGCTGCTGCTTACTACAACTACATATAATTCGAGAGAAAGGGTTTGGTCAAATCTAAACTCGATAAATGATAACCCAAACACATAATTCTTTTTTTTCCAAAATTATATTCTGAAAGCGATTCTTTCTCATTCAATTCAAAACGCTAGAAGCTCTTTCAACAATCGCTTCGTATGTAAATCTGCCTCCAGTGGCATTAAAGCAATATTGCAAATTAATCAAACTCTTTGAGACAGACTGAAATACTTCTCAATTAAATACATAGTGAAACAATTCCCTGACAATTACAAAAGAAATCAATGACAAAAATCAATACTTAATCTAACAATGGTTTCCCTTAAGAATTCAACTCCTATCATTATCAAAATTACCGTCTGCTGCTACGCACATACACAAACCCTTTTCTTTAAATTAATAAGCGCGCTGCAAATTATAAAAAATATCAACTAAATACCAAATCCTGTGTCGCTGCTGGCGGACACGGCAGTACGGCAGCTCGGCGACGACCCCTTCGCCCAACACACGTGCGCACCACAGCAGGCGGGCTCCTACACTGGCTTCCAAACTGCCACTAGTTCATCCGTGCGATGCGAAGCGCGACAACAATACCTTAGATTCCAGAGCTTGTGTATGCGCGCTGTAGCCAACCTTTACATCCTAAGAGAGTATTGCCAACTCTCATAACCTACAATCTCATTTTTGAAAATTTTGCGGGGTGATTCTTGCCTAACATATTGGCAAGGAACAAACAGTAAACTTTTTTACAAAACGACGAAAAATTAGGCAAAGAGAAAAAATGTTACAATTTATATCCAGCGACTAAAAGTTTTTCTTGCTTAGAATCTAAGTAATTTTTTTTTTTTACAGAACGACGAAAATTGTCTTACATGTCATATAGGCAAGAGAAAAATGTTAAAATTTTATACAAAATGGCAGAAATGTAGCTTGCCTAATTGATTCGAAAAGTGAAAACATGGCTCCTTTTACAAAAGTAATATGAAAATGTTGCTAGCCTAGTATGTATGTAATAAGAAAACATCATAGGAAATATAACAAGTTTCTTACATAAGTAGATAAAAAAGATCATATAAGTTTTAACAGATGTGTAACAGTAACTACTTAAGCATTGAATAGTCTTCAATAAGCTAACATAACCTAATAACCAGAACAAAATAATATTTTATTTCCTGCATTTGGGCACTTACGCTTCCATGACATTAATCATTATTGGTCTGACTACATGATATTTTATGTTTTTATGCTCGCAGTTCCCTCTGGTCAAACGAAACCAGGTCTACATGTTTTAAGTGCAGCAGACTCAGGGACTTCATATCCACTGACAACCACACTAATATTCCAACATCAGTTAATTTACGGTGTAAACAGGCTCAGGGACTTCGTATCCACTGACAACCACACTAATATTCCAACAACAGTTAATTTATGGTGTAAACAGGCTCAGGGACTTCGTATCCACTGACAACCACACCTGTTTTCCATCATCAGTTAATTTAAGATGCAGGCAGACTCAGGGACTTCATATCCACTGACAACCACACCTGAAGTCAAATTTTCCTCTGGTGAGACAGTTTGACAACGTAGGTAGACTCAGGGACCTTGTGTCCACTGACAACCATACGTAACGTCCATTCTCCCAGGATGACACAGTTTGACGGTGTTGGCAGGCTCAGGGACCTCATATCCACTGACAACCACTCGTCACTGCGTTATTGCATAAGTACCTCCTCAATCTATGTAATACAAGTGTCGGTCGAGTATTTCTGTATACTGGAAACGTCATATTTTATAGAAAATAGATTCTCCCTTTAAAATACGATATCTCTAACCTAATTACAGAAATTAAGCAAGGAATAAAATTAAATCAAATAAACAGGCATGTGAGCTCTGAGCTCATTTAAATGTTTTCTTTAACTGTATTACCACAGCAATTACAGACTTGTGGCATATATCTCAAGTCATGAATAATGTGAGGCTCACCACACGGTGGCAAGTTAATTTTCTTACGATTAGTTTGGCCAATAACAGTGGCAAATTTGGCCAATAACAGTGGCAAAGTTTTGATTGTGACCACGAATCATTACAAATGTGGCACCACACAAAAAATATTATTTTAATTTGTTACAATATTTGTTACAATAATTTTTATGTACATTTTGGTTATAAAATATTTAAGTAATCCTACAAATATAAAAGTAATTCCATAGTGATGCTATTATATATAATAAAAGTTACAGAATCATTTACAAAAGGTCTAGGCAACGGCTTGCCAAATCAATTCATGAATATGTACAAAATTTAGTGAATAATTACGTGACTTTGGGTCAGAATTTTTTTTGCTCTCTAATTACTAAGTTATACTAAATTTATAATTATCAGTCTGTAATGACTGTCAATATTTCTGATGTCAAACGTAAATGTCTGTGGTATAGCGTCTCAATCGTTTTTATATGGAGTCCTCATTGTCTCTGTTTGGAGGCCTCCTTAGTCTTTGTATGAATCTGTGTGGCCATATCTTGGATGGTCACAAAGAACAAGAAAAAGAAACAACCTTCATAGCAAATAATAAAAAAATGATTATTCACACAATGCAACATACAAAACCCCTCCATCTGTCCAGTAGAAACTGAAAGAAATGGTTTATTCATCAAGGTGACAAGAAATAAACTTATGATATGACAACAGAAAAATCATCACCTTCCAATTAACCTCGTGCTGGAATCGGCACTGCATCACTAAATGACAAACATGAAATAGAAAAACACAAGATAAATATTAAATTGACTTATTTTACACTCCTGTTTACACATTCATAAAATATGACACATACTCTCGCCTCTTGGCCTAAGAGTCATTTTACTCTGGAAAGAGAAAAGAAATCGTTTAATGCACGACATAATTATTTAGGTCATAGTTCGGTGTTTTTGTCACGGCCGACTGTTTCTGGAACGTCTTTCTTCTCGCGACCCTTAACGGTAAGCGTGCTACGCTCCGATCTGAAAATATCGTCTACTACACAAAATTACGTCACGTTAAGTGCTTTCGTTTCTGCAATGGAGAAAACATCCGTAGCGATCATGCTTCCTGTAATAAACTCGTGCAATAAAGTCAACCTCAACAACAATAAGAAGAGAAACAACACTATCATTCTTACCATTCCACAATTTCACAGAGCAACAAAAAAAAAAAAATTCTTGGCACTCATTCATCACATAATTCAACACTTTGCTGTGTATTTGTATCAGAACTCCTTTCGTGACTCATATCTATGTCTTGACTTTTCTGTGACTTAGATTTTAAGTAAGTGTGTACTCTTACCTTAACATTACTGTGACTTAAATTTTACGCAAATGTGTATAAGCTATATCTTCCTTCATAGAATACCGTTGTGGGTTTCTTCGTTTAGAAGTGTATCTTTCTTACCTTCTGTTGTTCTATAAATGTCTGCAAAGTGCTTCCTCATTGTGTCACACTATTCATGAGTGGTCCATAAATCCTAATACGCCTTACTTGGCAAATTAATAAACACGAAAAATCCACATAAATCACCACTCTTCAAACTACCTCATAAATCAGAACAAGTGTCAGTTCGAAGGTTTCCTAATTATACCATTGCCCATCAAATATACCTTCTCAATTCAGAGCCACTTATACACTATATTTTACCTGAAGATAACGTCAACAGTTTCTGCTATTTCATGTTATTTCTCCCTAAAAACGTACATAGTTATTTCTTGCATTTTCCTTCAAATAAGTCACGAAAATTTCATTGTTTCAGTGAACAGTCGCAAGATGTCAACAGCTGGTATAATCCTCTCGTCAGAAATGTCCCTTTGCAAAGTTCTCATTCTCTCAAACAATACAAATCATTCATAATAATTCATTCTTGGTCTTTCATACAGGATAGATTGATAGTAAAAGATTAATAGATAAACACGTTAGTCAAAGATTATGAAACAGTACTGAAAATTAAAATCGGAAGAATATACTGTAACGGCTGGGGCACCTATGCTCGCCAAACATATATTTACTAAAGATCAGTAAACTCCCTAGGGCCTTATTCCTTGAAAATTTTTATGTGTGATAAGTGCTGAAGACCTCGCGATTTGTGTGTTCGTATTGTCTCAAGTTCCACAGCGTTTGTGTGTGCAATGCGTCGTATACGGAAGGGTCCTTCATACACCAAGAAAAACTTCCTACTCAAATATTTTCCCTTGTGAGATAGTCGATGTGATCTAAGTAATACTTTTTGACCGCCATGTAAATTCTTGACGTTGACTCGTGGATTATGCAGCTTCTTTCTTCTGTCTGCATCTTTTTTGATCTTCTGTAACGCTATACTTACCACTTCATGGTGTCTTAAACGTCGCTGTGCAGGGAAGGCTACTAATTGTTTTATCTTATCTGGTGGTTGTTTATTTTTTAACATAAGCAGCGGAGGCAGGGTAGTGGAACCATTAGGTAGTTCATTAATAATGTTTTGGAAATCGGATAAATGTACGTCCCAGTTTCTAAGTTGGCGATGGCAGTACAATCTGCAAAGTTTACATAACTCCATGATACGTTCTGATGGGTTACATGATGGTATGAAACGTGATATAAATACTGATTTAATTTTCTTGCGTCGCAGTGTTTTCAGCCAACTGTTGGAACGGAATTGTGGGCCATTGTCAGAAATCACCTTGTCAATGTGCCCTACTTCCTTCAAGAAATTCTTGACGAATGCTGTAGAAACTGATTTTGCTGTAGCTTTTCGTAAAAGTGTGAATGAGACAAATTTCGAAGTAAGCTCAACAGCTACGAAAACATATGAATGGCCTTGTCTAGATCTTATTACTGGTCCGAAGATGTCCATGGCAGCCATCTCTTTTAATTTGCCTGGGATGATTGGAAATAGTGGTGTTCTGTGTGTCACTGTTGGTGGTTTTTCTTTCTGACATAACTTACATATTGCCAGGACTTTACAGATTCTCTTTTCCATATTGTAAAAATAACATGTGTCTCGTAATTTTTGAAAACATTTCTTCGCACCAAAGTGAGCATAACTGAGATGTGTGTAACAAATGAGTTTATTTACAAGTTCGCCTGGTATGCATAAAACCCAAGAAGGACTGTCAGGACGCCAACGTCTGAATAAGATGTTATCACGTATGATATAAAACTGTCTTATAGCAGGATGTGACTTATTCTCCCACTTCCTTTCTATATCCTTCCAAATCGAATCCTTTTCTTGTTCACGGGCAATGTCACTTAATGAGGTAGAAATGAAGTTTTCAAAAGCAACCTTCTGCATTTAGAGTAAGCTGTAATTATTTTCTAGGCAATCTTCCTCGTTACATTGAGCTAAACCAACAGATGCTCGTGAAAGCGCATCAGCAATGATGTTTTGTGAACCTGGAATATATATAACAGTGAAGTTAAATTCCTGAAGAAACAAAGCCCAACGTTTTGAACGGTCGTGATTTAATTTGGCTGACATGAGAAATTGTAACGCCCAATGGTCGGTGTATACTTTTGTGTGCTTTCCTTGCAGATAGTAACGAAATTTATCAAACGCCCATACTATGGCTAATGCTTCCAGCTCCATGACTGAATAGTTGCGCTCTGATTTTGTTAATACTCGACTGGGAAAAGCAATACTTTTCTGAGTATGAATTCCATTTTCAACAACTTCTTGGAACAAATGGACACCAAGCCCAGATCTTGAGCTATCTGTCGAAAGACAAAAATCAAGGGAGAAATCAGGATGTGACAATATCGGTGCATTCAGTAGTGCAATTCTCAAATCGTGGTACTGTGTTTGAGCAACATGATCCCAGTCCCAAACTGTGTTCTTACCTGTTAGTTGATATAATCTAGGTGGTGACAAGCTTTGTAGGCTAATAAAACGACGATAAAAATTTATTAGTCCCAAAAATCCTCTTCATTGTCGCTTGTTTGTTGGTAGGGGCATTTCTCTGATTGCATTTAATTTTTCTGGATCAGGTAGAATGCCTTTTGTTCTAACAATATGGCCAAGAAATTTGATTTGTGTTCTACCAAAATCCGATTTTTCTAAATTGACTGTAATGCCATGTTCCCGAAATGTTTGTAATAATTCACTTAATACTTGGTTGTGTTTTGTCCATGAATTTTCTGTGATCAAAATGTCGTCAACATAAGTGGTGATCCTGTCTTTTAAGTGCGTCGGTAATATTGTATTCAAACCACAGATAAATGCAGCTGACGAAACATTGAGACCAAATGGCAATTTTCGAAATTGGTAACAGTTTCCAAAACAGAGGAAATCTGTGTATTTCCTACACCTTGGATTTAATTCTATTTGCCAAAAACTACCTCATAAATCCAAAGATGACATCACATTCACTCCATGGAATTTTTGCAATAGTTCATCTAGTGTTTGTGGTCTATCGGTTTCGGGTTGGATTAATGTGTTAATTTGTCTGGAATCAAGAGCCAGTCTAATGAAATTATCCCTTTTCTTAACCACTTGTAATGGTCTGTTATATGAACTCACAGCAGGTTCGATGATTCCCTGCTCTAACATGGATTGTATTTCCTGTTTGACTTTGTCTCTGTATGTCAAAGGGATGACGTATGGTGGTACAAAAAATTTATTATGTTCCTTGACCTTGAATTCATAAATAGAGTTACGTATTGTTCCTGTCTTGTGAGAAAAAACTTCACAATTTGTATGTAATATTTCAAATAACTCATCAGTGCCTGCATTAGGATCTACTTCGTCTCAGTAAACTTTCCTTTTAATTAATTGTTCTGTACTAATGAGTTGTTCTGTTTCACAGTAAAACGTAGTGATGTTATCTGTGCAACTATTAGACAAATTCAGTGATTGTTGTGCCTCAAGTGGAAAGAGAAAACGCAGATAATTCACTTCCTCATCCTCCTTTGTTAGCCATCCTTGAAATTTAAGCGTGACTAGCATTTCATTTACTCGTAACATGACTTCAGCATTACAAAAGGTTAACATTGCTTTATGTTCACGTAGGAATTCCACACCCAAAATCATTTCTGTTGATAAAAGAGGGACTACTAAGAAATTTGCAGAAAACTCGTGTCCTTGACACCTGAAAACTAAAGAAGTCTGATTGCGTACGTCTACACTCGTTCCTTGAATGACTCCCTTTAATTTGGTCTTTAATAATGGCAAGGTTGGACAAACAGATGCCTGTTCACACTTCTTAAACATTGTCTCGCTAATTACATTCACAGGGCTGCCAGAATCAAGTATAGCTGAAAGTAGAATTTTTCCTACCGAGATTTTTATAATTGGATGACCATACATAATTTCGCGGTTGTCATTTTCTTGTAATAATGTGTCTCTAATGTCCTCCAGTCCAACAAAGTTAACATAATTTGTGTGTCGGTTTTCCGCCGCTACAAACGCTTAGTTTGTAGTCCTTGTTGCTAGTCATTGTTGTGCCGGGTCGTATTGCCGCGAATTATTGTTTGAGTTGGGTGGTCTGATTTCTGCATTGTCGCCACGATCTAAATTGGAATTTCTGTGATCCATCCAATTTTGATTTGTCCCCTCATCATAGCTGTTTTGGTTCTCATAATTGTTATGACCATAATTATCACGTGGGCTCGATGCTCTGTATTCTGCATGAGCACCGCGTTCCGAATTGTAATTTGCGTGTCCGCGCCATTTTCGGTTGTCTCTACCGCGACCATTCCTTCTAAAATAATTTTCATTTCCATAACGCCTTTGCTCTCGCGGTCCGCGATCCCTGTTACTGTACTAAGAGTTCCTATGATCATAAAAATCATTTCTCTGGCGTCTATGATCTGTGTTATACGGTTGATGCCGCAAATCGCGCCTATCTTCTTCCGCCCTGTACGCGTGAGGTTCGTCCGAGTTCCATACGCGTTTACGGTCACGCCGCGGATTATTATTTTCCCAATACTGATTACTATTATCTCTCTGTGTGTTTTCATAGTTGTCAAATTCTAATTCTCGCAAAAGAGCTTGGAATACCTCCAAGTCATCTTTGCACCTACCTGCCAAAATTTTGTGGCGTAATCTGATAGGCAGTTTCGTCAAACAGATACGAATTAATTCCGACTGACTGTACGGATTCGTTAAATATCTGTTCATGCGCATCATGTTTTCAAAATATTGCACTGGAGTTGAAAATTTCGACTGCTCATAACATTGCATCATAATGATGTAATGTTTTACACGATCTTGTATAGTGTCTGACCAGTAAGCAGGTAATAATGCGTGATAAAAATCACCCTATGTGTGACAATCACGTACTATTGAGCGCATTCTTGTTGCAGGCTCTCCTTCAAGATAACTGCAAATGAATTCCAGTTTGTGCCCAGTTGGCCGTGTTGGTGGTAAAGAATAGTCAAATTGTTGTAACCACTCTCGAGGGTGGATTTCGTGACTAGCATTCCGAAAAATTTTAAACTTCCTAACTGTGAGAAAATGCTTATAGTCAAACTCGTCATTTTTCTTAGCGGATGAGTTTTCTTTTACAGCATGACTCACGTTTCCTTCATTACGTCCCGCAAACGTGTCATATCCACGAGAAAAGTGGTCAGCATTTCCATAATTAACGCGCTCATTGTCGTTACCAATTATCGGATCTACCAGTGTCATTGCTGCGATCGATCTTTTCTTCGATGCTGGCAAACTGTTCCTGCATAATTTTCACGTCACGTTTGTTTTGCTGATTAATTGTCATCTGCCCTTGTTTAAAACGTTGCAGAGACTGAAATTCTTCGGTATCCGCTATCGGTACCGGCTGAGTGTCATCTGACCTCGTCTCTAACCCGCTACTCAGTTCCGTCACTTTCATGGATAAGTCATCTACCTGTTTAGCTACTGTCGTTAACTTAGTTTTATCTTTGAAACTTCATTGGTGGTCTGTAATTGCAATGACTCACCATTTTTCGCTAATTCCTCTACTTGCAGTTCTTGTTGTGACGTCTGTCGTTTCACTTCAACAATATCAACATTTTGTACGTGATCAAGTCGGGATACAAGATTATTAATATCTGATTTGAATTCTTCACGTAGCTGACTTTTCAACTGACTGGTCATTTCTTCAAATTTACTATTTAAATTGTCATTCACCTCACCCCGAAACAATGTGAGATTCTCGTTAATTTCGTTCTGAAGCGATTTGGAATTCTTTGCGTTATTGTTGTTAATTTCAGTGAGTTTACTCTCCTGTCTCTCAATAAATTCAGTGAGTTTACTCTTAAATTCAGTGAGTTTACTCTCCTGTCTGTCATTAAATTCAGTGAGTTTACTCAGTAATAATTGTAAAACATCATTACTGGGGGCAGGGAGTACAACGTTACTCTTCTCTGTTCAAGCAGAAGCAGTACCTGCATTTCCACTAACAGAAGGAAAGGCACAATCACTACTACACTCTATCAGAGTGGCAACCAGACCTGAATTTCCACCGAAAGTGGGGAAAACAAAATTACTCTGCACTTTTGAGGCGGAAGCAACGCTGGAATTTCTCATAATGAGTTCGGTTTGCGTCACTGTATTGTCATGCCCTAAGTTGCGTGTAGCACACAGTTGTTCATCACGCATTGTTGGCAAATGATCGCCTACATTCCGATTCTCCGCAGTATTGTTCGAAAATTCCCGGATCTCAATATTCTCAAAAGAATTTTCAACTCTCTGTTCAGAATTTTCGGAAACTGCGTTTGAAACCGCTCCTACATTCATGTTCGCAACCGTATCTACGTTCGCGTTTGCAGTAGCATCTACATTATTTTCCATTTTCTTTTGTGCTCGCGTCCTCATTGTCGCAATACGAACGGAAACATGTGACTAAAATACACCGCTATCCTAAAAATCCCACTGTTCAATTAACTATTACACAATGCACCAACAAATTCAAAGACAAAACTGCTGAAATAAAATTGTGTGTTAATACAAAGCAGTGCGCAAGCGATCGAAATGCTGTGCCTCCACTAATGATTACTGTTGCGTAAGCTTGCAGTTGGCAGTAGAAAGATGAAGCATATCTTACTACGACTCATCCAAAGAAGAAAAAACGTATCCTTGCAGGCATGTCGACAGGTGAAAGTCGCGAGCTCTATCTTCTTATCTCGTGTTTTCTACTGAAAATCTCGTGCTTGTACTCTTGTTAACTTCACTATTACAGAGATCGCCTAAACTCTGTTTTATTTTATTGGTCCTGTGCGCATCTTTGTCTTTCTGCTGCCACTGCTTGATCTGCTGCATTCCATTACTTAACGAAAACATAAAAAAAACCTATTATTCATGCCGAGTGCAATGCATGTTCTGTATGGCGGCTCCTTCTGTTGCTGCGGCTGCTGCTGCTTACTACAACTACATATAATTCAAGGAAAGGGTTTGGTCAAATCTAAACTCGATAAATGATAACCCAAACACATAATTCTTTTTTTTTCAAAACTATATTCTGAAAGCGATTCTTTCTCATTCAATTCAAAACACTAGAAGCTCTTTGAACAATCGCTTCGTATGTAAATTTGCCTCCAGCGGCATTAAAGCAATATTATAAATTAATCAAACTCTTGAGACAGACTGAAATACTTCTCAATTAAATACATAGTGAAACAATTCCCTGACAATTACGTAAGAAATCAATGACAAAAATCAATACTTAATCTAACAATGGTTTCCCTTAAGAATTCAACTCCTATCATTATCAAAATTGCCGTCTACGCTATGGTGTCCATTCCATTTTCATTGAAAAAGGAGACATTTAAAATAAATTAGAGAAAAACCTGGGACAATGAAGAAAAAAAACGGGACATAAATATTGTATTGACTAAATTTAATACACATACAAGTTTACCTTTACAACGTGCGCTCAGATGATCCCAAATCACTTTTTACAATTAGTCTGCTACACTATCACCGTACTTTTCACTTTTATGTACTACAATTTCGTTTGAAATTGTACCATAAAAGTCAGTACATGACACACCATTAAAGTGTGTTTTGACAATGAGCAGGGCCCTAGAGTTCACTAACGAAAACACACGTTCCACAGCAGCATTTGACCCAGGAATTTCCAGACAAAACTCCACCAAATGAATCATGTTTTCCATGTTTATGTTTTTGCTTTTGAAATAAGCAAATATTTTACACCACGTTGCACTAACACTTTCTTTGTCTTCCTCTTCACTTTTTATGAAGTTCTGTGCACATGAAAATTCATTGAACAGTTCGTCTTCATCAACAGGAAAATTTGGTGCAATACTTTTAACAAAAACACAACAGACCTGAATATCTTCCACTGTAGCTGCTCCTTTTCAGTATTAACCCAGTGAAATGCTTTAAAAGGTGTGAGAAATGGTAAACACCATTCTTTAATATACTCAATGCAAGAGTCGTAGAAGATGTCAGCATAAATATGAAATTGTTCTACAGTAATTTCATCCTCTTCTTCCAGCTATCTTAGAGTCTCATGTACAAAGAATATGAGAAATCTTTCAGATTTTCTACATTGTAATTTGCCCAATAATTTGTTTATTTCTTGATAAACTTCCACTATTGTGATTTCTTGTTTCTCAATACATTTAATTGTTGTGGAGAAAGGTTTTAGCTGGCAAACAAGAAAATGTAGAAGAACAATAGACACAGGGTTATCAAATAATTGTTTAAGGATAACAGGACACCTGTCAGGGGAAATGAAATATGATTTCAAAGCAGGAAATATCTCTACAATTCTTTCCAATGCTGGTAGCAGAGATAGCCACCTTGTCTTGCTGTGCCCAAGTACAGTTTTTTATTCATTTTCAGTAAACTTACAGAATGACTTCAGAGATTGAACCCTTACTGTATATATGTGGAAATGCTGGTAAATTTTGTTTACAATTAATTGACAGTCGATGGGTTGGCAATCTGAGCCAGTTTGTAAGGAATTGTGCAACACATGTGTTGGACAGCCAACACCTACTATATTATTCACTGTGTTCCGTTGCAGTTTATAGAACAAATTGTTTTTTCCTTTTCTCTGCTTACCACCAAAATTGGTGTTAGTGTTGTCTGCAGAAACTGCAATCACCTTTCCCTCAAGATCATATTTCTTTAAAACCTCCAGCACATAATTCTGAAGTAAATCTGTAGTTTCTCCAGCTAAATTAACCAATTCGAGCACTTTCACCGTGATGCCATTTTCAGGGTGAAAATACCTGATAAGGTGAGGAACCAACTTCAAATCCAGATGATTCGATGTATTACAGAAATGAATCGAGCACTTTTCAGTTCATTTAAAACCTGCTGAGTTGCATATGGTGCAATAACATTTGAAATTATTGCATTACATTTTTTGTGTCCACATGTGAATTTAGGATTGAAAAGTTTTTTAACTGCTGTAGTACAGTCGATTGACTTAAAGCTATGGTTATGCATTGCACTGTGTTATGCAAACGTAGCTTCTTGTGCTGCAAACTGCCTATCCATTTCTGTTACTGATTTTAAGTTTACATAGTACTCACTCACGCATTTATTTGCTCTTTTCGTTTGATCACTCATGCGATGTTTCTGTGTCTTAATGTGATTCACAATATCAGACCTTCCACCATGACCAATAGCAAATTTTCATCTGCACAACGTACATTCTAGAGTTTCTCCACTACCACTGATGAAAGGAAACTCACTTTTTATATTGCTGTTAAAATTACACTTTCGTTTTGTCATAATGAAGCAGTGGTTGCACAGTGCAAAACATTAACAGTGTGGTGACGAAAGCCAGAAAGCAAGTATCAGTGGTGTAGAGTATCTCTGGACCGAAAGGACGGATTCAGTGGATCGATTTAGAAGAGAAGAATCTTCGTTGTTATTCGTAACCTATAGTGCGTGTAAAATTACTTGTGATTTTTGACAGTTCGGTACATGTTTGGGGTATGCTGAAAGTTATCACAAGGTTCCTAGCGTAAATAATTGCCCAGTTAATAGCAAGTCAAACAACCAGTAGCGTAAAATACTCTAGCCAAGCGGAATCATAAAAAAACGGGACATCTGAGCGTCCCCAAAAAAACTTTCGGGACAGCGGGACATTCTGGTAAAAAAAGGGACGAATGGACACCCTATGCTACGCACATACACAAACCCATTTCTTTAAATTAATAAGCGCGCTGCAAATTATAAAAATTATTAACTAAATACCAGTTCCTGTGGCGCTGCTGGCGGACACGGCAGTACGGCAGCTCGGCGACGACCGCTCGCCCAACACACGTGCGCACCACAGCAGGCGGGCTCCTACCCTGGCTTCCAAACTGCCACTAGTTAATCCGTGCGCTGCGAAACGCGACAACAATATCTTAGATTCCAGAGCTTGTGTATGCGCGCTGTAGCCAACCTTTACATCCTAAGAGATTATTGCCAACTCTCAACGTTCCCGGGGGAGGGGGTCCATTGGGAGCCGAACCGCACAATATCCCTGGGTACGGTGTGGGGCGGCGGTGGGGTTGATGGATCGCTGTGGCCTGTTGTGGGGTTGTGAACCACTGAGGGCTACGGCAGGACGAAACTTCTCCGTCTAATACATGCAGCCTTGGCCCAAACCACCTGCATGTTGTCTGCCTAACAGCTTGCAGAGACAGCAAATATCGGATTTTGAATACTTGTAACAAACAGTGAACGAATTTAAAAATTTAAAACACTGCCATAATGTACTCATTAACAGGTATAATCTAACGTGATACTTTAATCACAATGAGACAAGTATTACATTAATAAACTGTGACATGTCTTCAGGCAGTGAAACTCACTGCGCCCATGTACCTCGACTGTATTCATCGAGTATCTGAGAATGAGAGCACTAGCACTAAACTTTACACACAATTTCAGACTATTTCCAATGTTTTTCTCGCTTACCTGCTCAACGTCAAACACTTAACACATTAACACATTTTCACAATTGTCATTAGTTTTACACTGTTTTATAAAGGGATTTGATTTTTTAAGGAATCGGGGGTTTACTGGTTACCCAGGTTTGGCTTTGCATTCCCAAATCTGCGATAGATTTTCAGTTTTTTTTTTTTTTTTTTTTTTTTGCGTTACCGTAAGTGGCTTAGTGTTTTGATTATAGTACCAGCTGTCTTAAGTCTTTAAAAGCGTCAGATAGAAAAAATCGTAAAGTTAACTGTGTTGTGAAATACGTGAAATAACGGACATTAGTGGAGTGGGGTTTTCTGGCGGCCGGGTTTGATATACGGCTTCAATAACGGCGCCAGGGAGAGGCGCCCCTTGCGACACGCGGGCGGGTCGTTAGCCCCGCGGCGGTCTGCGATAAGCGTCGGCTGCAGCAGCGCAGGTACGGCGCTCTCTGATGCGGCCGACCATCACTCCCCCATCAGGGTTCGCGGCCGAAATACCGGGCCCGCACCGCCGCCTCACCGGGGACGCTCTCTGCAGCCGAACCGCTCACCCACTTACAGGAAAGACACCAGTAAGTGCACTCACTGGCCCACAGTGAGTGGGCTAGCTCTTGGTGGTGTTTACCCAACGAGACAGGATAGATTTCTTGTGGGAAGGCGAAGTAAACTCACCCAATCTCCTTAGTAGTCACTAAATTTTTAATGTTTCCTGATTGTAACTTATACTCTTTGTCTCGAAATCTGGCAGAAAATCCGAAGAGATTCTGGTCGTATGTGAAGTATGTTAGCGGCAACAAACAATCAAAGCCTTCTCTGCGCGATAACAATGGAGATACTATCGAAGACAGTGCCGTCAAAGCAGATTTACTAAACACAGCCTTCCGAAATGCCTTCACAAAAGAAGACGAAGTAAATATTCCAGAATTCGAATCGAGAACAGCTGCCAACATGAGAAACGTAGAAGTAAATATCCTCGGAGTAGTGAAGCAACTCAAATCACTTAATAAAAGCAAGTCTTCTGGTCCAGACTGCATACCAATTAGGTTCCTTTCGGAGTATGCTGATGCATTAGCTCCATACTTAACAATCATATAAAACCGTTCGCTCGACGAAAGATCCGTACTCAATGACTGGAAAGTTGCACAGGTTACACCAATATTCAAGAATGATAGTAGGAGTAATCCACTAAATTACAGGCTCATATCGTTAACGTCGCTATGCAGCAGGATTTTAGAACATATATTGTGTTCGAACATTATAAATTACCTCGAGGAAAACGGCCTATTGACACACAGTCAACATGGGTTTAGAAAACATTGTTCCTGTCAAACACAACTAGCTCTCTGTTCACATGAAGTGCTGACTGCTATTGAGAAGGGATTTCAGATCGATTCCGTATTCCTGGATTTCCGGAAGGCTTTTGACACTGTACCACACAAGCGGCTTGTACTAAAATTGCGTGCTTATGGAATATCGTCGCAGTTATTTTACTGGATTTGCGATTTCCTGTCGCAGTAATTGACGGAAAGTCATCGAGTAAAACAGAAGTGATTTCAGGCGTTCGCCAAGGTAGTGGTGTAGGCCCTTTGCTGTTCCTCATCTATATAAACGATTTGGGAAACAATCTGAGCAGCCGTCTTCGGTTGTTTGCAGATGACGCTGTCGTTTATCGACTAATAAAGTCATCAGAAGATCAAAACAAACTCCAAAACGATTTAGAAAAAATATCAGAATGTGGCAGTTGACCCTAAATAACGAAAAGTATGAGGTCATCCACATGAGTACTAAAAGGAACTCGTTAAACTTCGGTTACATGCTAAATCAGTCTAATCTAAAAGCTGTAAATTCAATGAAATACCTAGGTATTACAATTACGAACAACTTAAATTGGAAAGAACGCATAGAAAATGTTATGCGGAAGGCTAACCAGCGGCTGCGTTTTATTGGCAGGACACTTAGAAAATGTAACAGATCTACTAAGGAGACTGCCTACACTACGCTCGTCCGTCCTCTTTTAGAATAGTGCTGCGCGGTGTGGGATCCTTAACAGATAGGACTGACGGAGTACATCGGAAAAGTTCAAAGAAAGGCAGCACGTTTTGTATTATCGCGAAATATGGGAGAGAGTGTCACAGAATTGATACAGGAATTGGGATGGACATCATTAAAAGAAAGGCGTTTTTCGTTGCGACGGAATCTTCTCACGAATTTCCAATCACCAACTTTCTCCTCCGAATGTGAAAATATTTTGTTGACACCGACCTACATAGGGTGGAACGATCACCACGATAAAATAAGGGAAATCAGAGCTCGTACGGAAATATATGTGTGTTCATTCTTTCCGCGCGCTATACGAGATTGGAATAATAGAGAACTGTGAAGGTGGTTCGATGAACCCTCTGCCAGGCGCTTGAGTGTGATTTGCAGAATATCCATGTAGATGTAGATGTAGATGCAGATATAATGTGCACAGGGAGCACATTTTGATATATGGATCAAGTGTTAATCATGACTTTCAATTTGTTGAAAAGATTTGTGTTAATGGCAAAACACACTGGAGCGCCAACGAAACTGGAATAGGCATGCCTATTCAAACACAGAGAGATGTAAACAGGCAGAATAAGGCGCTGCCGTCGGCAATGCCTATATAAGACAACAGGTGTCCGGCACGGTTCTTAGATCGGTTTTTGCTGCTACAATGGAAGGTTATCAAGATTTTAAGTGAGTTTGAAGGTGGTGTTCGGCGTACAACCGAAGGGACTCAGCATCTCCGAGGTAGCGATGAAGTGGGGATTTTCCCGTATGACCATTTCACGGGTGTATGGTAAATATCAGGCATCTGCTAAAATATCAAATCTCCGACATCGCTGGGGCCGAAAAAGATCTTGTAAGAACGGGAACGACGACGACTGAAGAGAATCGTTTACCGTAACAGAAGTGCAACCCTTCCGCAAATTTCTGCAGATTTCAATGCTGGGCCAACAACAAGTGTCAGCGTGCGAACTATTCAACGAAACATCATCGATATGGGCTTTCGGAGCCAAAGTAACACTCGTGTACCCTTGATGAATGCACTACACAAAGTTTTGCGCCTCGCCTGCGCCCGTCAATACCGACGTTGGACTGTTGATGACTGGAAACACGTTGCCTGGTCGGACGAGTCTCTTTTCAAATTACACACATCAAAAAAGGTTTTGCATCGCCCCGGTTCGCATAACTCCTGAAGACAGGCGTTGACTGTGGATATTGTATCACAGACACAGTCCCTTTGACTGTTCAAAGATGTCACTAAACCCGCCCAAAGATGCAAACAACCAAAGCGATGTTGTTCGGACATTGAGAAGATACAGAGAGACAGGAACTGTCTATGACATGCCTCGCTCAGGCCGCCCAGTGGCTGCTACTGCAGTGGTTCACGGCTGCCTACGGATTATTGCTCGGAGGAACCCAGACCGCAATGCCACCATGTTGTATAATGCTTTTCGTGTAGCCACAGGACGTCGTGCTACGACTCAAACTGTGCACAAAAGGCTGCATGGTGCGCAACTTCACTCTCGACGTCCATGGCGAGGTCCATCTTTGCAACCACGACACCATGCAGCTAGGTACAGATGGGAACAACAACATGCCGAATGGTCCGCTGAGGATTGGCATCACGTTCTCTTCAACCACACAATCGTCGGAGACGTGTTTGGAGGCAACTCAGTCAGGATGAACGCCTTAGACACACTGTCCAGCGAGTGCAGCAAGGTGGATTTTCCCTGCTGTTTTGAGGTGGCATTATATGGGACCGACGTACGCCGCCGGTGGTCATGGAAGGCGCCGCAACGGCTGTACGATACGTGGATGCCATCCTCCGACCGATAGTGAAAATCATAGCGGCAATTTAGTGGCGAGGTATTCGTCTTCCTGGACGACAATTCGCGCCCCCATCGTGCGCATTTTGTGAATGATTTCCTTCAGGATAACGACATTGCTCGACTAGAGTGGCCAGCATGTTCTCCAGACAATAACCCTATGGAACATGCCTGGGATAGATTGAAAAGGGCTGTTTATGGACGACGTGACTCACCAACCATTCTGAGGAAGCTACGCGGAATCGCCGTTGAGGAGTGGGACAATCTGGACCAACAGTGCCTCGATGAACTTGTGGATAGTATGCCACGACGAATACAGGCATGCATCAATGCAAGGGGACGTGCTTCTGGGTATTAGAGGTACTGGTGCGTACAGCAATCTCGACCACCACCTCTGAATGTCTAGATGTATGGTGGTGCAACATGCAATGTGTGACTTTCATGAGCAATAAAAAGGCGGAAATGATGTTTATGTTGATCTCTATTCCAATTTTCTTTACAGGTTCCGCAACTCTCGAAACCGAGATGATGCAAACCTTTTTTTGATGTGTGCATATCGAGTGGATGAACGTTTACGGGTATGGAGACAACTTCATGAGTCCATCGACCCTGCATGTCAGCAGGGGACTGTTCGAGCTGGTGGAGGCTCTGTAAGGGTGTGGGGAGTGAGCAGTTGGAGTAATATGGGACCCCTGATACGTCTAGATACGACTGTGACAGGTGACACGTACGTAAACACCCTGTCTGATAACCTGTATGCCTTCATGTCCATTGTGCATTCCGACGGACTTGGGCAATTCCAGTAGGACAATTCGACATCCCACACATCCAAAATTGCTACACAGTGGATCCAGGAACACTCTTCTGAGTTTAAACACTTCCGCTGGCCACCATACTCCGTAGACATGAACATTATTGAGCATATCAGGGATGCCTTGCAACGTGCTCTTCAGAAGAGATCTCTCCCACCCGTAGTCTTACGGATTTCTGGGCACCCCTGCAGGATTCATGGTGTCAGTTCCCTCCAGCTCTACTTCAGACATTGATCGAGTCCACGCCACGTCGTGTTGTGGCATGTCCGCGTGCTCGCAGGGCCCTGCACGATATTAGACAGTTGTACCAATTTATTTGACTCTTCTGTGTATATGACTAAATATTATGGTCTCTCAGTTCTCAATAAGTGCACATATTATAACATAGGTGTAAGATTGTTTTCTGTATTTGGTATAAACTTAAAACGATCAAAGATTATAGTGTCGACAGGCGATAGTTGCATCCTTGGTGGCTCTGATATATACGTAAGAAGATAGCTCAACTTTTGGTATTAGAGTGGCAGTTGACTTAAGTTAGAAAACAGAGCTATGTGAGATTTTTATGCGCGATGTGTAATTACCAACGTTATACCATGAGAGGTATGAGGAAGAGAGTTGTATTTTTGACAAAGAATGATTACTGCGCACTTTTTATTCTTGACTGTGCTTAATAGTGTTTAATTTTAGCGTATGCAGTACCACATTCCTCCCCAAGAGAAGTTGCTAGACGATTGAAATTACTTTATAGTTGACGTCTGTCACTTGCCGTTACAGCGTTGCTACATCCGCTCGGTCATAGGCGACCAAAAACACGGCGAGTCACTTAACAAATGTTGTTAATGTGAATTGCGGAGCAATCTTGAAAGCGGCCGCCGCGAGGAATGTCGGAAATTGGAGATGCTGTGTAGACAAATGATTTTAAGTGACCAATGAGCCGATTGCAGCAGACAACGGGCTTGGTAGCCTCGAATTTAAACTCATCCTAAAACAACTACATCCTCGTGATGTGCAGTATACCCGAAAATCGGCGATCAACAATTTACGACAGAACTAAAATCACGATCGATTTGCTCACAGTGTTTTAGGGTAACCCGTAAGAGCAAATTCAATACACAAAAATTTCATAATACACTATGCGATCAAGTGTACCCGAACACCTGGCTGAAAATGACTTACAAGTTCACGGCGCCCTCCATCCACAATGCTGGAATTCAACATGGTGTTGGCCCAACCTTTGCCTTGATGATAGCTCCCACTCCACAGGCATACGTTCAGTCAGGTGCTGGAAAGTTTCTTTGGGAATGGCAGCCCATTCTTCTTGGAGTGTTGCACTGAGGAGGGGTATCGATGTCCGTCGCTGAGGTCTGGCACGAAGTCGGTGTTCCAAAACATTCCAAAGGTGTTCTATAGGATTCAGTTCAGGACTCTGTGCAGGCCAGTCCGTTACAGGGATGTTATTGTCGTGTAACTACTCTGCCACAGATCGTACATTATGAACAGGTGCTCGATCGTGTTGAAAGATGCAGTCGCCATCCCCGAATAGCTCTTCAACAGTGAGAAGCAAGAAGGTGCTTAAAACATCAATGTAGGACTCTGCTGTGATAGTGCCACGCAAAACACAAGGGGTGAAAGCCCCCTCCATGAATGTTGCCCCTTATTACTCATTTCTGTCGACGTAAAGTTTTAAATCTAAAACATAGCGAACACTTAATGGCTTGAAACTTTCTGGAAGATTAAAACTGTGTGCCGGACCGAGACTCGAAATCGGGACCTTTGCCTTTCGCGGACAGGTGCTCTATCATCTGTGCTACCCAAGCACGACTCACGCCCCATCCTCACAGCTATACTTCCGTCAGTACCTCGTCTCCTATCTTCAAAACTTTACAGGTAGAAGAAGAGGTACTGGCGGAAGTAAAGTTGTGAGGACGGGCCGGCGAAAGGAAAAGGTCCCGAGTTCGAGTCTCGGTACGGCACACAGTTTTAATCTGCCAGGAAGTTTCATATCAGCGCACACTCCGCTGCAGAGTGAAAATCTCATTCTGAACCTAATGGCTTCTTTGACTTAGGGTAAACAAGATAATATGCATTAGTGTGTGGAGTTTCTTGCACTTCAAAGGGTCCATTATAAAAATATTTGAACTTAGAAATTTATTGGTTTATTTCACTAGATGTTTCGTGAGTTTTTATGAGAAAACACCTCCAATTTTTAATTTGGTCACTTTAAGGCTCTTATCATGCCTTTTAGATCCGGCTTTTGATTTTTGTTTCATTCTTTTTCTTACTAAGTCCTTTTTCTCCACCAGATCTAATTCTACAGAGGGTGGAATTTGTAAGATTTCTTCAATTATACTTTTGCTCTTATGATTAAGTAGAATTTGCTCAGGTGTAAGTCCTGTAGTGTCATGGTGGAGAGTATTCATTATAATTTCAAAGTCTGCAATAAATCTGCCGTATGCTTTGTGATTGTGGTGGCAGTGAGTTCGACATAACCTACCTATTTCACACATATAGCGCTCCACTGAATTGCTTGCAGGATAGCATGCCAAAATATACTTTACTTAAATGCATTTTGTTCCATCCCTTCCTTCCATATTTTTTAAATGAATTGGGGTCCATTATCTGATAGTACTGCCTTTGGCTTTCCTATTGCATTGAAATGTTCAGTCTTTCTATTAAATACTGCTTTAGCTTAACAACATGTCCGATTCCTTTCTGATTTTGGTGATGCTTCACACCAAAACAGGTCCACTGAATACCCCTGTGACATCATCTCTCCCAACTGCTGCTACTGCAGCCGCACTACAGACAGCTGATCGCTCCACAACGTTCATTGCAGACAGTTGCTCAGTTTTCATGCTCGCCCCTGTATAGCACAGCGTGTCGCCGATGACTCACTCATACCTGCCCCTGTTGTTCTGCATGCACAGTCCTGTGGTGCTACACTGCCTCTTACACGTGTCTTAAATTCATTTTATTTTGGCCCGTATGATTTCTTTAGTTCTGGCCAGTAATGTTTGTCTCCGCGAATTTGGCTCATAAGACATGCAGACATAACACATGTTGTTGTGGTCTTCAGTCCTGAGACTGGTTTGATGCAGCTCTCCATGCTACTCTATCCTGTGCAAGCTTCTTCATCTCCCAGTACCTACTGCAACCTACATCCTTCTGAATCTGCTTAGTGTATTCATCTCTTGGTCTCCCTCTACGATTTTTACCCTCCACGCTGCCCTCCAATGCTAAATTTGTGATCCCTTGATGCCTCAAAACATGTCCTACCAACCGATCCCTTCTTCTAGTCAAGTTGTGCCACAAACTTCTCTTCTCTCCAATCCTATTCAATACCTCCTCATTAGTTACGTGATCTACCCACCTTATCTTCAGCATTCTTCTGTAGCACCGCATTTCGAAAGCTTCTATTCTCTTCTTGTCCAAACTAGTTATCGTCCATGTCTCACTTCCATACATGGCTACACTCCATACAAATACTTTCAGAAACGACTTCCTGACACCTAAATCTAAACTCGATGTTAACAAATTTCTCTTCTTGAGAAACGCTTTCCTTGCCATTGCCAGTCTACATTTTATATCCTCTCTACTTCGACCATCATCGGTTATTTTACTCCCTAAATAGCAAAACTCCTTTACTACTTTAAGTGTCTCATTTCCTAATCTAATTCCCTCAGCATCACCCGACTTAATTTGACTACATTCCATTATCCTCGTTTTGCTTTTGTTGATGTTCATCTTATATCCTCCTTTCAAGACACTGTCCATTCCGTTCAACTGCTCTTCCAAGTCCTTTGCTGTCTCTGACAGAATTACAATGTCATCGGCGAACCTCAAAGTTTTTACTTCTTCTCCATGAATTTTAATACCTACTCCGAATTTTTCTTTTGTTTCCTTTACTGCTTGCTCAATATACAGATTGAATAACATCGGGGACAGGCTACAACCCTGTCTCACTCCTTTCCCAACCACTGCTTCCCTTTCATGCCCCTCGACTCTTATAACTGCCATCTGGTTTCTGTACAAATTGTAAATAGCCTTTCGCTCCCTGTATTTTACCCCTGCCACCTTCAGAATTTGAAAGAGAGTATTCCAGTCAACATTGTCAAAAGCTTTCTCTAAGTCTACAAATGCTAGAAACGTAGGTTTGCCTTTTCTTAATCTTTCTTCCAAGATAAGTCGTAGGGTCAGTATTGCCTCACGTGTTCCAACATTCCTACGGAATCCAAACTGATCTTCCCCGAGGTCAGCTTCTACCAGTTTTTCCATTCGTCTGTAAAGAATTCGCGTTAGTATTTTGCAGCTGTGACTTATTAAACTGATAGTTCGGTAATTTTCACATTTGTCAACACCTGCTTTCTTTGGGATTGGAATTATTATATTCTTCTTGAAGTCTGAGGGTATTTCGCCTGTCTCATACATCGTGCTCACCAGATGGTAGAGTTTTGTCATGACTGGCTCTCCCGAGGCCATCAGTAGTTCTAGTGGAATGTTGTCTACTCCCGGGGCCTTGTTTCGACTCAGGTCTTTCAGTGCTCTGTCAAACTCTTCACGCAGTATCTTATCTCCCATTTCGTCTTCATCTACATCCTCTTCCATTTCCATAATATTGTCCTCAAGTACATCTCCCTTGTATAAACCCTCTATATACTCCTTCCACCTTTCTACCTTCCCTTCTTTGCTTAGAACTGGGTTTCCATCTGAGCTCTTGATATTCATACAAGTGGTTCTCTTCTCTCCAAAGGTCTCATTAATTTTCCTGTAGGCAGTATCTATCTTACCCCTAGTGAGACAAGCCTCTACATCCTTACATTTGTCCTCTAGCCATCCCTGCTTAGCCATTTTGCACTTCCTGTCGATCTCATTTTTGAGACGTTTGTATTCCTTTTTGCCTGCTTCATTTACTGCATTTTTATATTTTCTCCTTTCATCAATTAAATTCAATATTTCTTCTGTTACCCAAGGATTTCTATTAGCCCTCGTCTTTTTACCTACTTGATCGTCTGCTGCCTTCACCACTTCATCCCTCAGAGCTACCCATTCTTCTTCTACTGTATTTCTTTCCCCCATTCCTGTCAATTGTTCCCTTATGCTCTCCCTGAAACTCTCTACAACCTCTGGTTCTTTCAGTTTATCCAGGTCCCATCTCCTTAAATTCCCACCTTTTTGCAGTTTCTTCAGTTTCAATCTGCAGTTCATAACCAATAGATTGTGGTCAGAATCCACATCTGCCCCAGGAAATGTCTTACAGTTTAAAACCTGGTTCCTAAATCTCTGTCTTACCATTATATAATCTATCTGAAACCTGTCAGTATCTCCTGGCTTCTTCCATGTATACAGCCTCCTTTCATGATTCTTGAACCAAGTGTTAGCTATGATTAAGTTATGCTCTGTGCAAAATTCTACAAGGCGGCTTCCTCTTTCATTCCTTCCCCCCAATCCATATTCACCTACTATGTTTCCTTCTCTCCCTTTTCCTACTGACGAATTCCAGTCACCCATGACTATTAAATTTTCGTCTCCCTTCACTACCTGAATAATTTCTTTTATCTCGTCATACATTTCATCTATTTCTTCATCATCTGCAGAGCTAGTTGGCATATAAACTTGTACTACTGTAGTAGGCATGGGCTTTGTGTCTATCTTGGCCACAATAATGCGTTCACTATGCTGTTTGTAGTAGCTAACCCGCACTCCTATTTTTTTATTCATTATTAAACCCACTCCTGCATTACCCCTATTTGATTTTGTATTTATAACCCTATAATCACCTGACCAAAAGTCTTGTTCCTCCTGCCACCGAACTTCACTAATTCCCACTATATCTAACTTTAACCTATCCATTTCCCTTTTTAAATTTTCTAACCTACCTGCCCGATTAAGTGATCTGACATTCCACGCTCCGATCCGTAGAACGCCAGTTTTCTTTCTCCTGATAACGACGTCCTCTTGAGTAGTCCCCGCCCGGAGATCCGAATGGGGGACTATTTTACCTCCGGAATATTTTACCCAAGAGGACGCCATCATCATTTAATCATACAGTAGAGCTGCATGTCCTCGGGAAAAATTACGGCTGTAGTTTCCCCTTGCTTTCAGCCGTTCGCAGTACCAGCACAGCAAGGCCGTTTTGGTTAATGTTACAAGGCCAGATCAGTCAAATAACACATGTATGATGAGTTAAAAGAAATTATTCAGGTAGTGCAGGGAGACGAAAATTTAACAGTCATGGGTGACTATAATTCGGGAGTAGGAAAAGGGAGAGAAGGAAACATAGTAGGTGAATATGGATTGGGGCTAAGAAATGAAAGAGGAAGCCGCCTGGTAGAATTAGCACGGAGCATAATTAAATCATAGCTAACACTTGGTTCAAGAATCAGGGAAGAAGGTTGTATACATGGAAGAACCCTAGAGATACTAAAAGGTTTCAGATAGATTATATAATGGTAAGACACAGATTTAGAAACCAGGTTTTAAATTGTAAGAGATTTCCAGGGGCAGATGTGGACTCCGACCACAATCTATTGGTTATGAACTGTAGATTAAAACTGAAGAAACTGCAAAAAGGTGGGAATTTAAGGAGATGGGACCTGGATAAACTGTTAAAACCAGACGTTGTACAGAGTTTCAGGGAGAGCATAAGGGAACAATTGACTGGAATGGAGGAAAGAACTACAGTAGAAGAAGAATGGGTAGCTTTGAGGAATTCAATAGTGAAGGCAGCACGGGATCAAGTAGGTAAAAAGACGAGCGCTAGTAGAAACCCTTGGGTAACAGAAGATATATTGAATTTAATTGATGGAAGGAGAAAATATAAAAATGCACTAAATGAAGTAAGCAAAAAGAAATACAAACGTCTCAAAAATGATATCGACAGGAAGTGCAAAATGGCTAAGCAGGGATGGCTAGAGGACAAATGTAAGGATGTAGAGGCTTATCTCACTAGGGCTAAGATAGATACTGCCTACAGGAAAATTAAAGAGATCTTTGGAGAAAGGAGAACCACTTGCATGAATATCAAGAGCTTTGATGGAAACCCAGAAGGGAAAGCAGAAAGATGGAAGGAGTATACAGAGGGTCTATACAAGGGCGATGTACTTGAGGACAATATTATGGAAGTGGAAGAGGATGTAGATGAAGATGAAATGGGAAATATGATACTGCGTGAAGAGTTTGACAGAGCACTGAAAGACCTGAGTCGAAACAAGGCCCCAGGAGTAGACAACATTAGAACTACTGACAGCCTTGGGAGACCCAGTCCTGACAAAACTCTACCATCTGATGAGCAAGATGTATGAGACAGGCGAAATACCCTCAGACTACAAGAAGAATATAATAACTCCAACCCCAAAGAAAGCAGGTGTTGACAGATGTGAAAATTACCGAACTATCAGTTTAATAAGTTACAGCTGCAAAATACTAACGCGAATTCTTTGCAGACGAATGGAAAAACTGATAGAAGCCGGGGAAGATTAGTTTGGATTCCGTAGAAATGTTGGAACACATGAGACAATACTGACCCTGCGACGTATCTTAGAAGAAAGACTAAGGAAAGGCAAACCTACGTTTCTAGCATTTGTAGGCTTAGAGAAAGCTTCTGACAATGTTGATTGGAATACTCTCTTTCAAATTCTGAAGGTGGCAGGGGTAAAATACAGGGAACGAAAGGCTATTTACAATTTGCACAGAAAGCAGATGGCACTCATACGAGTAGGGGGATGAAAGGGAGGCAGTGGTTGGGAAGGGAGTGAGACAGGGTTGTAGCCTATCCCCGATGTTATTCAATCTGTATATTGAGCAAGCAATAAAGGAAACAAAGGAAAAGTTCGGAGTAGGTATTAAAATCTACGGAGAAGAAATAAAAATTTTGAGGTTCGCCGATGACATTGTAATTCTGTCAGAGACAGCAAAGGACTTGGAAGAGCAGTTGAATGGAATGGACAGTCTTGAAAGGAGGGTATAAGATGAACATCAACAAAAGCAAAACAGGGATAATGGAATGTAGTCGAATTAAGTTGGGTGATGCAGAGGGAATTAGATTAGGAAATGAGACACTTAAAGTAGTAAAGGAGTTTTGCTATTTGGGGAGCAAAATAACTCATGATGGTCGAAGTAGAGAGGATATAAAATGTAGACTGGCAATGGCAAGGAAAGCGTTTCTGAAGAAGAAAAATTTGTTAACATCGAGTATAAATTTAAATGTCAGGAAGTCGTTTCTGAAAGTATTTGTATGGAGTGCAGCCATGTATGGAGGTGAAACGTGGACGATAAATAGTTTAGACAAGCAGAGAATAGAAGCTTTCGAAATGTGGTGCTACAGAAGAATGCTGAAAATTAGATGGGTAGATCACATAACTAATGAGGAGGTATTGAATAGAATTGGGGAGAAGAGGAGCTTGTGGCACAACTTGACTAGAAGAAGGGACCGGTTGGTAGGACATGTTCTGAGACATCAAGGTATCACCAATTTAGTATTGTAGGGCAGCGTGGATGGTAAAAATCGTAGAGTGAGACCAAGAGATGAATACACTAAACAGATTCAGAAGGATGTAGGCTGCAGTAGGTACTGGGAGAGGAAGAAGCTTGCACAGGATAGAGTAGCATGAAGAGCTGCATAAAACCAGTCTCAGGACTGAAGACCACAACAACAACACACAAGACATGCAGGTCTTAATTTTCTGTGTCAGTTTGATTTTGACAGTTTCACTACATTTTAGTGTTGTAAATCGTTTTAAAAAAACTGAATGTAGAGATAGAGCTACAAACCAGTAACAAATGTGGGAAAACTTTATGCTATTCAGTAAAAGTCAAACTTGACAAATATGAAAACTCAGGTGTGTACAGAATTAATTATAATAACTCTGAAAGCTTTTATGTGGGGCAGACAGAAGAGCCTTTCCAATTGATTCTTAGGAAACATACGCACAACATTAATGAAAGTAGCATTAAAAAGCATTTTACACAAAATAACCATACAATTGACGATTTTCATGAAAGTTTAATTATTTTACAGGGGTAATTTCTGAAAACAATAAAAAGGTTAGAAATTTATGGTAACAGGACAAAACAGCTTTCAAAAATTTTAATGAATAAATGTTTCTCTCTAAAAACTACTTGTTCAGTTTGGTTTTGGAACAGCCGTTGTTATAGGAAATAGCTGGAGTCCGCTAATTGGCGATTCAGTACAGCATTTCCTTAATCAAGTTTCAGTTATGGGAAATTCTAGTTTCTTTTCCTTAAGCTACACCAGTTAAATATACTCTACGTGTAGATTTTCTTCTCTTTTTTTATTTTATGTGTTTTCAATGCAATAATGCTCATTTTATCATATAACTCCACTATATTCCCGTAAACTTTCTTTCTTTAATTTCTTATCAGAATATCTATAGCCATTGCTACAAGAAGTTATTGGAGTTCGGTAAATGGCGCCTCAACATGGTATTTTCTGACATAACTTCCAATTACGGTCATTTTGCGTTTGTTTCGTTAAATCATTAAAAATAGAGGTATTCTTTGTGTACCTTTTCACCATCTTTATTTATTACTAGCTTAACACCCACTGCTTTGCTCCCATTGTCTGTATGGTATGCACAGACATAATTTTTTCTTTAATTGAATTTTTATATCGTTGGCAAACTCCAGCACCTTCTAAACTTTTCACTCCAATTAAGGGCAAAGAAGCAAAGTGTTCCCTGAAACAAGTTCTGACCAAAATGCGATTCTGATCGCTCGAGTCGGTGGTTTTTGTTGATCCTGCCTTTTGAGCTTTTGTAATGATATTTCCATAGTTACTTTCATCCCCTACACATACTATTTTTAAATTTCTAACTGATAAGTGAAATACCAGTTTCCTTATATTTAGTTTGAAAAAGATTCATTATAATGAAATATTTTCCTAAAAATTTTCATTCCCTGCTTTTAGACCCTTGTGGGTTGAATTTCCAAAAATGTGGAAACACACATTTTTTAAAAACTTCTAACACAGGAAACAAATACAAATTTACAGTACCTTAGCCACAAAATTCGTTCAGAATGAAATATTTCCATAAAAGCGTTCATCCAATATTCAACCCCTTAGGGGCTGAATCTCCAAAAACAGTTGAACACGTATTTTTTTTAATTTCTGACTGAGAAACCAAATACCAATTTTTGAAGTTCCAGCTTAAAAATTGCCTTAATAGCGACATATTTCCAGAAAGCCTTTCATCCCCTATTTGATCCCCTTAGAAACGAAATTTCGAACAATCTCTTCTTAAACAATGACTGCAGTATAAAATCAACATCCGTGCCAAGTCCCTAAGCCAAATAACAATTTTCATAGGCTAAACATTAAAAATGCTTTCGCAGGGAAATATTTTCAAAATACTTTTCAAGCACTATTTCACCCCTTTAGGATTTTAATTGCTAACAATACTGAAGCAGTTATTTTTCGTTTCTAGTCGAGAAATCGAATAGCAGTTTTCGTGGAATTAGCCTTAATAACTTTTTTGATACAACGAAATATTTTCTTAAGAGTTGTAATCCCCCTATTTCAGTGCTTAGGGGTTGAATTTCCAAAAACAGTGAAAGACATAGTTTTGAATACTAATTTTCATAGATTTAACTCAAAAATTTTTTTAAACAACGAAATATTTTCTTAAAAATTGACATTCCCTATTTCAGTTCCTGGGGTTGAATTTCCTAGAACAGTGAAACACATGGTTTTTACTATGCAAGAATTCGAATACCAATTTTCATAGATTTAGCTTTAAATTTTTTTAATGTAACAAAATATTTCTTAAAATTTGTCATCCTCTAGGTCACCCCTTTAGAGGTTAAATTTCCAAAAACAGTGAAACACACATTTTACCTCTTTCTAACACAGATGCGAAATACCTATGTTCATTGATTTAGGTTTGAAAATGCTTTCATAATGAAATAAGTTCATAAAATTTTTCGTCGCTTATTCCACTGCCCAGGAGGTTGAATTTCCAAAAACACTGCAACTCGAATTATTTTATTTCTGACTGAGAAGTCCAGTACCAGTTTTGATAGATGTAACTTTAAAAATGCTTCAGTAAATAGTCAATAATTTTTCTTCAAATAACTTTTCACCTACTATTTTACGCTCTTTGTGGTTCAATTTCCAAAATTACTGAAATCTGTATTGTTTTATTTCTGACTGAGAAACCAAATAATAATTTTCGGATTTCTTAATACAGACATATTTTCAAAATGCCTTTCATCCCTCATATCGCCTTCTTATTTATCTTATTTATTTATTTATTGAGTCATCTTTCTTTTGACTGGTTTGATGCTGCCCTCCATGAATTCGTCTCCTGTGCCAAACTCTTCATCTCAGAGTAGCTCTTGCAACTCATGTACTCCATTATTTGCTGGATGTTTTCCAATCTCTATCCTCCCCTGTAGTCTTTACTGCCTACAGTTGCTTCTAATGCCATAGAGGGTATGCCCAGATGCCTCAACACGTGTTCTGCCATCCTATCCCTTATGCTTGTCAGTGTCTTCCATATATTTCTTCCTTCATCGATTCTGCGGAGAATCCCCTTATCCCTTACTTTATCAGTCCACCTAATCATCAACATTCTACTGTAGCACAATATCGCAACCGTTTTCTCCAGAGTCCATATTTCTCTGCCATACAATGCTGTGCTCCAAACATACTTCCTCATACATTTCTCTGTAACTTAAGGCCTGTGTCTGATACTAGTGCTATTCTCTCGGTCAAGAATGCCCTTTTTTCACTGCTGTTCTATTGTTTATGTCCTGCTTGCTCCATCTGACGTGGATTATTTCGTTGCTCAAGTAGCAAAATTCCTTGACTTCGTCTACTTCTTGATCGCCAAACCTGGTGTTAAATTTCCTGCTGTTCTCATTTCTGCTATTGGTCATTAGTTGCATAACTCTTCGATTTATATCATTAGACTGTAAATTCAAGAACCCGTAATTCTTCTTGACTTTCGCTGAGGATAGAAATGTTATCTGCAAATCTTATCATCGATATCCTTTCATCTCTTTCATCTTGAATTGTAATTCCACTCTTGAACCTTTCTTTTATTTCCATCATTGTTTATTTAATGTGTGGATTGAAAAGTAGGGGCTTAAGGCTACATGCCTTTCTTATCCCCCTCTTAATCTGGGCATATCGTTCTTGGTCTTTCACTCTTATTGTTCCTTCTTGGGAGTGGAATTTTAAACAGGCAATTCTTAATCGATGCCTACAACATAAGATCCACATCTGCTCTGAATTTCAAGTTTCTCTCCTCAAAGATTTGGGTTGGGCAATAATGAGTCAGTGAGTTATTCTGGCCCTGTTACAACCCCTTTCAGCACTGAATTTGCAAAAGCACTCAAAAGTGTACTTTTGTGATTATAACTGAGACTTCACATACCATTTTTCGTACTTGTAGCTCCAAAATACTCTAGTTGTTTTTTAAATCATATAGTTTAAAAAAGAATTTTCACCCTCTATTTGACACCATAGCGGTAAAATTTCAAAAACAATCGCTGAAACACACAGTTCTTTATTTCTGATCAAGAAATCAAATATCAATTTTCGTCGGTCTAGCTAAAAAATTGATTGCCTCAAAAGCACATATTTTCAAAATACGTTTTAATCCATTATTTCGCCCCCTTAGGATTGGAATTACTAAAATCCCCATCTTAAACTACTTCTTCAGTATAAGATCAACAACCTCTCCACATTTCAAGCCTTTATCTCTAGCAGTTTTCACTGACATGTGAGTGAAGATGAGTCAGTCAGGCAGAACATTGCGTTTTTTTATACATAGATATATGCTGAGTAGAGTTACTGCACAGTTTTATTCTATAGCTCCACTACGTTCTCATACGGTTTGCTTTGGAAATATGGAATATTGTGGTAAGGATTTGTGGGACCAAACTGCTGAGGTCATCGGTCCCTAAGCTTACGCACTATTTAATCTAACTTAAACTAACTTACACTAAGGGCGACACACACACACCCACGCCCGAGGAAGAACTCGAACCTCTGCCAGGGGAGCCCCACGGACCGTGACAAGATGCCCCAGGCCGTGCAGTTACATCGTGTGGCAAGGTATGCTTTCTTCAATTCGGTCTCCAAATATCTATAACTGTTTCTGCAAGATATTATTGGAGTCTGATAGGTAGCGACACAATACAATATTTTCATTTACAGAAATCCCACGTTTGTTTCGTTAATTCATAGCAAAAAAAATTTTTCATCTTCTTCATGCATTATATATGCTGAATATAGTTATGGCATAGTTTTATTGTATATCGTCGCTGTGTATTCGTAAGATTTGCTTTCATGAGAAACTACTTAGTGTGTTTTAACTGTTTATGCGAACTTCGCCTGTCAGGTGATAGCGATCAATTTATACTTCTATGTCAATAATTCGTCATAACGCTATAATATTGTTAAAAGCACATATGGGTCATTACAACGGTTTAAAAACCATATTTTTTATGGTTTGCTTGTTACAAGGCAGTGAGCTCTTTTTTGTAACTGTAGCTGATACTTGCTATGGCGTATAACAACTATATTTTCAGGGTTGGTTTGACACGAAACAACAACTACATTATTTACGTGATATGGACAACTTGTTACTTACTAAAAAAAATTAACACATTCCTCATGCCACTTTTAAGATCTATATATCACAGCACATTATCATTTTGCTTTATCTATTGTAACAAGTCTTACATACTGTTACTGTAGTTTTTATGTGTCATTGGTTCTGTTACAAGTGGAATATTTTTATACAAGACCATCAGATTTGTAATGGTATGCTCACATTGCACTATGGCTCACAACATTTTAATAGTAGGTTACACATTGTGCATGATCACAAGACTTCGTAAATGCTAATTTTTATTGTTTATTTTGAACTGTATATGAAATGTGTACTCATATGGTGTATTCCTATCCCTAAATATGCACTGAAGCGCTAAACAAACTGGTATAGGCATATATATTCATATACAGAGATATGTAAACAGGCAGAACACGGCGCTGCGGTCGGCAACGCCTATATGAGACAACAAGTGTCTGGTGCAGTTGTTAGATAGGTTACTGCCGCTACTATGGCAGATTATCAAGATCTGAGTGAGTCTGAACATGGTGTTATAGTCGGCGCATGAGCGATGGAACACAGCATCTCCAAGGTAGCGATGAAGAGGGGACTTTCCCAAACAACCATTTCACGAGTGTAGTGTGAATATCACGAATCCGGTTATACATCAAATCTCTGTCATTGCTACAAGAACAAGACCAATGACATCTTAAGAGAATCGTTCAATGTGACAGAAATGTAACCATTCCGCAAATTGCTGAAGATTTCAGTGCTGGTGGAGGCTCTGTAATGATGTGGGGTGTACACAGTAGGAGTGATATGGGACCACTGATACGTCTAGATACGAATCTGACAGGTGACACGTACATAAGCATCCTGCCTGATCATCTGCATCCATTCATGTTCACTATGCATTCCAACGCACTTGGGCAACTCAAGCAGTACTATGTGACACACGACACGTCCAGAATTGCTACAGAGTGGCTCCAGGAACAGTCTTCTGTATTTGAACATTACCACTGGCCACCAAACTCCCCAGACATTAACATTATTGAGCATATCTGGGATGCTTTGCAACGTGCTATTCAGAAGAAATCTCCCCACCCTCCCCTCGTACTCTTATTTATGGACAGCCCTGCAGAATTAATAGTGTCAGTTCTCTCCACCGCCACTTCAGACACTAGTTGAGTCCATGCCACATCGTGTTGTGGCACTTCTGCATGTTTGCAGGGGCCCTACACAATATCAGGCAGGTGTTCCAGTTGCTTTGGCTCTTCAGTGTATTGCATTTTGTACTTCATACACTTGTTCTTATCTACACAAAATGGTTACATACTTTTAAATGCTTGCTGTCATTTTGCATGTAAATTTGTAAATTTAGTTTTATCTTATGGCTGGAATATCAACATACCGATTTAAAAGTTTTTATGCATGTGTTAAATGGAGACTAAACTGTATATTTGTTGTATTATATTATTTTATCTAGCAGTCAGTTACTTTAATTACATTTTTTTACATTGACGCCATCTTGTGGATGATTTTCGCCAGTCTCCCTGCACCACAGGTATATCTGTTAGAAAATAAACTGCATGATGTAATAGATGTAACAGAAAGTTACTTGTCATTTCTATATACATTGTATCAACCAAGAGCATGAGTACTTCTGTATTTCAAAACATGAATTTTTCATTAACACTCTACAATCCTGCCACCTGGTGTCTTCTTCATCTAATACTTCTATGTATACATGCAGTCAGTTTTACACTCAAATGACATTAAGTAATGTAGACAAGATACTTTGTTCCCATGTTTCATAAAATCAGTTTCGTTTGCCTTAAGAATGTTACTGATATTTATAGAGTTCTACACACTTCAGTAGTAAGTGGGTGGACTGAGTGCACTTAGCATGTTTTTAATACATAGCCATTTTTTTACAAATTAATTATATTATATTATAGAAACTATTTTATAATATGGTATGATATAATATAATATGGTATGATATAATATAATTAATTTAATTAATTTTTCGAAAAGGTTGTGTATTCAAGTATGTGTAATCTATTGTAATCTACCCACTGGAAAATTACCCTCTATCACGCAATAATTAATAATGGTCAATCAAATCATCCACCTTTATTTACGTTTGAAAAGTATCTGATCAGATTTCCTAGTAATATATGCGCCGACAGCTCGTCGTCGCCAAGGTATTTTTCTAGTACGTTTATTCCTTGGAACAACAGAGGTACGAATATGTATGCTCCATGGTTATTGTAGTTAGAGAGAGAGAGAGGAACAGCTTCGGAAGTATTCGTTTGAAGATTATCGGATTGCTAAAAGAGTTTTATTTATTCTTCTTCGCGCTAAAGCGGGAGAGGAAAGAGTATAGTTTGTGCCGCTAGCGCGATAGTAAAGAGAAGATAAACCTGTACCATCAAATAGTAAGAGACTTGGAACCAACACCAAACGGAACATGTATGGAAATGAATTAATATAATTTTGCCTCAGAAATAAGGTTTGTGAACATTTTATTCTAGAGTGAATGACGAATGAGTTCTCTGTCTGAATCATTGATGATTGTCTGGGCCCTGTAATTAATTGGGAAGTTTCAGCTGTGACGAAGAGAGCCTGCAATCTCTGAGTTTAGAAATCGTCCAAAAAGGCTTCGTCCACATCTGAAATTTTAGATCTGTCGTAAACTGAACGAATTGTTCAAACGATCGATTTTCCCAACTGAATGCAGCGCTTAATAATAATAACCAATGCAAAGATCTTTTCTAGCAAGCCAGCCGCTGAATATTAAGACGAAAGGCTCCACCAGAGATTCTACTAGGCTGATTTCAAGTAATTAATATAGTTTAAACTGTATACAGATAAAGAACATTTCTGTGTGAGAGTGAACGAGCGATAAAGGCGACAGATACACTTCTGTACAGACAAAACATTACACCAAGTTAGCGGCAAGCTGCATTCACCACATATAGACTTTCATCATTTACACAAAAGTAATCAGAGAATTCAATTATAATGGCCAATCCGTGACAGGACACGTTTTTGGACGTTGTTAAAATAATTTTGTTCTCTGTTTCATGTGAACTACGACGAGACAACCTAACTTGGAAAAGAGAAGAGATACTCGCAGGCGAATTAGTTGGATCTTCAAAGAAAAGCAGCACGCTGGGCGCACAAAAAAGGGCCAGATCTATAATTTTGTATTAAAGCTTGCTACTATTGAGGAAGTAGACGTAGATTTGAACATTTACGAATTGTGTGCATGCTACATGTAGATTGGTTGAACTGCCCTAGTTGCATTTACCTGAACAAGTACTATAAGAAAGTAGCCACACAGAAGTATTATTGTGTGAAAGGAGATATATACATATTGACTGTAGTATATTTATATGGTTTTAACTAGGGCAATGTTTAAGAAGAGTCAAGCAGAGCAGAGCAACACGCAACAGCCTTCAGCTGTGAGCACGGATGATAGTGATGTAGTAAGAAGTGTGGTAGAACCGATCGCCGATCGCTACAGATAGCGTAATAGAACGCCCTGTAGACACGGCTGGAGAGGTAACAGCAGGTATGCAACATGGATTAGATCCATTAGTAATTATCATGAGACAGATGCAGATGATAACCGAGAGCATGAATAATATGAAAATCGACATAAACGCGAAGTTAGCCTCAGTTACCGAGGGCCAAAATGATTTGAATTCGAAGTTAGCCTCAGTTAATGAGGGGCAGGAAAATCTGAAAGCTGAAATTAAGCAGCAGTTACACGACAGTTTTTCCGAATTAGAGCAGCGGATAGAGGCGAAGACAAAGGAACTTAAAGATCAGGCCGAACAGACGGAACGAAAATTAACTGCGCAAATAGAATTGGTTAAAGCTCAATGTGAGGAATCTACTCACCGCGTACGTGTAGAAATGAAGGAGTATGTGGCTATTAAGATAGACACCGTACGGGAACAGGTGGAAATGGTTCCGCAATTAGTACAGAAGCAAGATGCCATGTCATGTGCAATTGCGCAACTTCCTGAATTGGCACGTACGCAGACGAACTTAAAGGAAAGTGTGGAACATCTGACAGAACGTCAGGACGTTATAGACCACCAAATTAATGTATTAACGGGTAAACTATCCGAAATCACATTAGAAAACAAAAGGCTAATGTGTGAAAACGTTGAGCAAAATGTTAAAGCAGCATTCCAGAGTCTATGCGGCAAACAGGAAGAGAATTTGTTTGCGAAAGGACTTGAGGAAGTGCGACAGCAGTTAGGTGCTGATTTTGAGCAATGGAAACAAACGATAGCAGAGTCGATACGCGTTTCACAACAAGGCTCAGAACGAATGAATACCGGCCAGCAGCAGAAGTTGCCAGCGACTATAGAGCCAGTTACTGCACATTCGCACACGATACCGACTTGTGTGAGTAACTCGAATATTAAATTGCCACGAGCTAGTTGTTCGCGCGAAGTTTTATCGGACGGAGATTACGAAAGCCTGTGCCATGCCGAAGAAAAAATGATAAAGCATCGGCAATTTCAGATTTTTAACACTGACAAAAGGGGGGTCCATCCGATTGTTTTTATCAGGAGTTTTAGTGGAGTGCTACCCAGAAATTGGTCGGAGTGGCAGAAGATCAGTTTCGTTACTGGGTATATACAAGGTTCGGGGGCGATCTGGGCCTCGGACATGACGTCTGTTTGCTCGACCTATGACGATTTTGAGAAAGCGTTTTTAGCAAAATTCTGGTCAGAAGGGGTACAGGAACGCCTAAGGCAGGAGGTGCTCTACCCAGAGCCTTTCTCTTTTTCGAAAGGAAGCCTTAGGAAGTATTTTGAGAAATATATAAATAAAACTAGGTATTGGGACAGACCTATGCCTTTGCCAGATATAATAAACATACTTAAGGCAAGACTACCCACGAGTATACGGAATCAATTAATTTACGGCAATGATAAAGACTTGGAGTCGTTCCTCACGACGTTAGATCATATAGACATTATAGAAGAGAACAACCAGAAAGCCCGCAACAATAGATTCCAATATAGGGAGATAGAACCTCCGCCCAATGGTAGGCAAGGGAACGCACAGAGATCGATAAATAGTGGAGAAACCCCTCTAAATATCAACAATAATACCGGCAAGAGTCTTGCGAGGGGCTATCCAAGGAACAACAGGAATGGGAAACGATATAATCCCGTATGGGGGAACGAAAGGAATTTCAGACCGCAAGCATGGAACAATAACGGTAATAGAAAGTGGAACCAACCGGGGGGAATAAACTCAAATAACCAACATCAGTGGGGACGGACATCTACGAATCAACCGGTGATTACCGAAGTGACGGATGATGTCAACCACCAGGCGAATCAAAATCCAACAAACTAGTAAGGACCCACTCGTGCCCCGGAGGAGTGGTCAACAATAGGTTGAGGGGCAACGGGATATGTGTACCAATGCTAACGTACAATGATGGACGATTACTGGCAGATGAATTGACTGAGGACTTAGAACCCAAAGATGAGGATAAGGAACAGGTGGCAGTAGCCGAAGTGCAAGTCATTTTGGAGACTGTACCTATAACGGCGGTTTTAGACACAGCTGCAACCACGAATGTTATTTCGGAGGCTCTATTCAACAAGATCAGAAATATAAGACGAGTACCAATTTTTCCAGTTCAAAATTGTAGAATAATAGGCGCCGTTGGGTCAGATCGGCTAATGTCAAGGTGCAGTCACTACTTAGTGTAGAAGTAGGAAATATAGCAATATTAAGCACATTCCTTGTTGTGAAAAATTTGGTGGTAGACTGCATTATCGGAGTCGACAGCCTACGTCAATACGGATGCAGAATAGATTTTAAAACAGGAAAAATTTGGTTAAATGTAAATAAACAAGAAATTGAGTTGGACTTGTTGAAAAAGGAAAGCCTTACCAGAAAATATGATAGTGGGATCAGCGTGCAAGTAATCAGGACTGCACAGAATTCTAAACAGCACGTAAATAATGAGGTCCAAGTCAAAGGGGATTTCGGTCAATTAGTGTATGAGAAATTAAATGAATCCGACTGCATTTTTGAAGATCAGAAGCAGCAGCTCAGAGAATTATTATTAGCGTATGAAAACGTGTTTGATGAGAGGCCAGGAGTTATTAAGGGATACATATGCCATCTCTACGTTAAGCCGCACGAAACTTATTGTAGAACTTTCTATCCTGTTCCCTGGAGGTTAAAGGCTCAAGTGCAAAAAGAAATAGCTCGCATGTTGAAATGGGGTTTGATCGAACCCTCCACAAGCCCATACTGCTCCCCATTGTTGGTCGTGACATAGCATACCCGGGATCGAACAAAATAAAAGGATCATTTTCTCATAACGACAAAAAAAAGTATAATGAAGATTAGGAGATAGTGAGTAATGATGTTCCGAGTGACAGAAATGAACGCTCGTAAAGGAAAAAACATAACCATAAACTCTGTGTGTAGTGATAGAAACCTTTAAATTGAAATAGTTAATCAGTAACATAGAGTATAGGAATAGTGACTAACTATTATTATCGAGTGTTGTAAAGAAGATAGTGGAGATAGGCTTCACCTGTGTTGGGGTGAATATAGGACTTTAGGATTGCTAATGTCATCAAGGATTAAGGATCTGACTGAACTTCAAGAAAATGAAATGTTTCCCGCAAATGACGCTGAATAATCTAAAGAGGTTCCGAGTGAATATTCATATACAATCTCATGTGAACGCTTAGATGTGTAAACGTGTGAAGGAATGTGTTGTGGTAGTGAATTGTGAGTGACGGTTAGCGCCGCAAAGATAATTTCCCGCGCAAAACAGTTGACGTCGGCGCGAGAATTAAAATCGATATAGACGATACAGAGATGCTTTGTGAGAGACTCGCACCAAACGCGAGGATAAACTGATTCATGTTGCACTTTAAAAGGAATAGGTGTTATAATTAGAAGTTAAGAGTTTTTAGTTTATTAATGAATGATTAAAGAAAGTTAATATTCATAGATTCAGTAGTAATTTTATGGTTCGTGTTCGTTTGAGAATTTTTTTTTGAAAAAAATCCATTTCCATATATGAGCATGGATGAACAACGTATGAATCAGAGAGTAAATGAAAGAGGTGAATCCGCATTTCTCAATGCTAATAACTTTTACATTTCAGCGCTCAAACGTAAAAATATATGTATTTAAAATAAAAGGTTTTGAGTATAGCTAAATTATATGACTTATCAAGGAAATATGGATGATGTCTTGGTATAAAATGAACTACACTTTCCATTATCCGATGATTTGAATCCAAAATCTATAGTAAGTTACATGAATCCTTTAAATTACGAAGAACAAATCAGTGATAGAAAATCTGTGGAAACTTTTGGACTTATAAGCACAAGTGCGGAGGCAAAGTAAAAAAGAGTATTCAAACGAGAAAATCGGATGATGCTTTTGGCAACATCATTAAGTAATCGTTGAATTCCGTGAAGTATGTCGTAACAAAAAGGATCCATGAAGCCATAAGGATTTTGCTTTCAAAAAGGAGAATCTTGGACGGTGCAACCTAATCAGTTCTCTTACAGGAAGAGTTTCCCTTTTGGTCATTGCTAATTCTTTTGGAATGAATGTTGCATGTGAATTCGAGTATCCCTGTTCCTTCTACTCTTCCCATTGTGGGCCGCGTAGAAGATCAACTACAGAGTGGGCCGCGTAGAAGACCGACTACAAATGTGGACGTCGGGGACATGCAAGACCCGGGGGAGTTTAGCACCGCAAGATATTGTACTAGAAGCAAGATTGTAAAACGCGAATTCACGTTATTTATTGTAAAATGTTTTTTTTGCTAGAGGCACAAACCACTCTTCTCCAAATTGTGATACAAATTGATCCTGTCTTTCCTTTAGAGATGAATTTCAAAATTATTTTTCTTCTTCTATAGGCTTTCCTATCTTCTATGTACTGTAGGCTGGGGGTCTAAGCTTAAGAGGTTTTCCAAGGTTTCCCTGCTCAAGAAAGTTCCCGAATGGGTAGACCCTGACATCAGTTCATAAAAGATCATCTTCCTTGGTTGTGCACAGCAAACATAACACCTAGATGCATGTAAAAGCAATACAGCCGCGGTACCTGTCTCTTCATTTCTTCTGTCTTCAACATTTCTTTTCTTCGTCTGTCTCAAACATAATGTTCTTTTTCAGTCAGAGGAGTGACAATCATCACTTCCGGGTTATCCACGCTAATAGATAGCTCGCAAAGTGTGTTCGGTGAATCAAAATTGAGCTCACAAACTTCGCTCGCTGCGAGGGGCATTGTAATCTACCCACTGGAAAATTACCCTCTATCACGCAATAATTAATAATGGTCAATCAAATCATCCACCTTTATTTACGTTTGAAAAGTATCTGATCAGATTTCCTAGTAATATATGCGCCGACAGCTCGTCGACGCCAAGGTATTTTTCTAGTACGTTTATTCCTTGGAACAACAGAGGTACGAATATGTATGCTCCATGGTTATTGTAGTTAGAGAGAGAGAGAGGAACAGCTTCGGAAGTATTCGTTTGAAGATTATCGGATTGCTAAAAGAGTTTTATTTATTCTTCTTCGCGCTAAAGCGGGAGAGGAAAGAGTATAGTTTGTGCCGCTAGCGCGATAGTAAAGAGAAGATAAACCTGTACCATCAAATAGTAAGAGACTTGGAACCAACACCAAACGGAACATGTATGGAAATGAATTAATATAATTTTGCCTCAGAAATAAGGTTTGTGAACATTTTATTCTAGAGTGAATGACGAATGAGTTCTCTGTCTGAATCATTGATGATTGTCTGGGCCCTGTAATTAATTGGGAAGTTTCAGCTGTGACGAAGAGAGCCTGCAATCTCTGAGTTTAGAAATCGTTCAAAAAGGCTTCGTCCACATCTGAAATTTTAGATCTGTCGTAAACTGAACGAATTGTTCAAACGATCGATTTTCCCAACTGAATGCAGCTCTTAATAATAATAACCAATGCAAAGATCTTTTCTAGCAAGCCAGCCGCTGAATATTAAGACGAAAGGCTCCACCAGAGATTCTACTAGGCTGATTTCAAGTAATTAATATAGTTTAAACTGTATACAGATAAAGAACATTTCTGTGTGAGAGTGAACGAGCGATAAAGGCGACAGATACACTTCTGTACAGACAAAACATTACACCAAGTTAGCGGCAAGCTGCATTCACCACATATAGACTTTCATCATTTACACAAAAGTAATCAGAGAATTCAATTATATATGCCAAGAGTACTCAGTGTACCAACTCACTACCATACATTAAAATCAAAGCAAATTTTGAGTGCACTACAATGAAATAAAATTTTTGTTGAAAATAATGTGCATTATGAGCACACTAAAATTAATTTGGAAAAATTAGAGAAGTTTTAAATTTTGGTTGAAAATAATAGCCAATTTCTGTGCACTGGAGTTAGCTTTAAAAATTAATTCTGGTGTATCAAATTCAGTGGCGGATGACCACCTTTCACTAGGTTATTAAATAAAAGAATTTAATATTTTACATTTTATTCAGTGTTGGACAGTCATTTAATGCCAGATTACTGTAAAAAATCAGAGTAAAAATTCCAGTTCATGAAATTCATTAGTATTATTTTTAATTTTCTTCATTCCTTTATATTTCAGTTTAATAATCCGTCCTTTAAAATATTGAAAAGCCCAACAGCTAATTAATTTCGAGTATCAGTCTGGCAAAATTATTTAAATTCATTATTCAGTTCCAAGTAAATTTTATCACCATGTTTAGTAATCAAATATGTAATGTTATATAAAACAATTACTTGTAACTCTTTGTAAACAAATTAGTATGTTAGCATTTCTGAGCTTCTTCACTAATGCTTTCATTTATATAGAATAGAATTTATTAGTAAAGCTAAAAAACATAAAGCTCTCTATCATAATTTTCTAGAACTACACTTTTATCATACTGAAATAAAAATACTTTCTTAACTTCTTTGTTAATTAGATTTTTAATATCAACATCGTCGATTATCCTAATGTACACTACTTGTATTTTTTCATTCACTTGATTCCCAATTAATCATATCATAGATTCACCATTCAAATTTTCAATTTTTTATAGTTTAATGTGAAGCCTTTTGCCTTTATAACTGTGCCTTTATCATTCTTCTCATAATAACTTTTAGGTCCAGTCAAAGCCAAATTTTTAATCCATTTATTGTCTCTTAATTCATCTGCCCGTTTACTTAACATACCTTTTTCTACATTGACTTCACTATCTTTGATGTATATTACACTGTCCATATCACAATATATACCATTATTTACTAGCATATCTAACCTATCATACAACCTAAGCCTTGCATTTGATGTGTATTATTTTCTACATAATAATCCTTAAAACTATGCTCCATCTGTACTGTATGCTCCTTAATAAAATGTATATCTATATTTCTAACTGATTATCCAGTAGCATCTCATAAAAAGGTTGTAAACCTGTCGCATACTTAGTTTTAGTCATATTTCGTAAATATACACATTTTTCCCATGATGAATTCAGACATACTTTATCAACAGTATGGTTTTATGAATTTTTTTATCTTATTGGGATATAAGTCAATATCCAGTTTATCTTTACCTGTTTTCCTGTACATCTCATTGTTTCGAAAATTGTGTGGCCTGGTTTCTAATTTTATTTTCATAAAATCCTCTATGTAATTTTTAAACAGCTTGTTAGTTTTACTTCTAAAATCCCCCATGGCATTGACATCTAAAACTTTATATCCTTTTTCCACAGCTTTCTTTACTTTGTCAGTTTCCTAAGTGCCAATAAAATTTCTTTCTTCATCGTTGGGATTGCATTTTTCAGTTCTGCATATTTGAGACACAAAGGAAACATCAGTTCCTCATTTTTATGTCTTCGTTCATACTGTTAAAACAGGGTGATACATTCCTCTAAACACTTCTACTTTATATTTTATAAATCCATACCATCTGTTTTGTGTTGCTCAGGATAATTATCGTAATAATGTACATTTGGATAAAGACTACACACATCATCAAACCTTATTTTTGTCATAACACACCTGCTTTAGCTCTGAATTTTATCATATTTGTTCAAGTAGCTTTTGGTCCAATGGTTTGACAACTTCAGGTAACTGTTTTAATTTCTTATGTTTATTGCACATTGCTGTGTTAGTCGACTCACATTCCCACATCTCCACTAAATTATATGTCGAATTTCATATTTCTGCACTTCTTTTCACTGTCTTCAGATACAAACTATCTATCAGCTCTTCAGTTTTGTTGTTAACTGCCTCACCTTTACAACATTTTATACAACCAAGCTAAAAACAGCCACAGATTTATAAATACTACTGGTTTCTTCCTCAAAATTATCTACTTCAGCTCCTGTTATATTTACTTCACCACTTCAAAGACCCTGTTAAATAATATTATTGTTTTAACTGTTAAACCAGGCTATAGATTCTTTAGTGTAATTTTCCTGTTATTATTAATCCAATATGTTTATATCTGTAGATAGACACGCAAACTCCAGCAGTTCTTAAATAATAGGACAGATCTATATTACCTATTTCTAGGAAACGTTTTCTTAGTTCCAGACAAACTCTTCTCAGTATATCTACATCAGAGTTACTTTTTAGCTATGCCATTTGAGAAATATACCCCTATATTTCAGGCTCATGGTATCAGCACAATCCTATTTGATATCAGAAATTGGTACCCTGTAATTTTCATTTTTTATGTACTGAATAAATAGGGGAGTAACCTTTCTTCAGACTTTCAAATCAAATGTGTTTTGAAAGCTACTAAGAGGGCCTTGTAGAAATTACTGTGATCTATAATTTATAAGCCCAATTGTTTTATTTCTATTAACAGTAATTTAGTACCTGTGTAAATATTTTATCGTTTTTTGAAATTTCTACATAACACTTCAAAGTAAAGTGTGAATCATATTCATTAGCATAGAGAGCTATGAATGTGTATTTCTTGCTTTCTTCAGACATCATCCACTATAGAATTGATCATTTGTCTTAAATCTATAAACAATATCTCCATTAAAATTGTGAGCTGTAGTGAGATATGGAATACATATTCCTGGTTCTTAACGAGATTCTTAATCAAACCACATTATTCTTCAGTATAGTTACAATGAATTCTCTTTGAGAATCCTATATCACAACATTTAAGCTCCTTACCTGTCATTATTTCATTGCATGTGAAGCACTGTAATACATAATAATCTTTGAATTCTTCATTAATGTAACAACCATTTTTATTACATTTTTGACAATCTTTGACTATAGATTCTTCACTAAATTTTCTTTCACATACATCGCCATTTGTATCACATGTCACATTAGGATTATTTTTTCTACTTCTAGAATACAGCCTTTACATTTTTCAAAGCCACATATGTGTTCTTTAGATCTCAAACCAATTCTGTTACTTTCTTCACATTTGTAAGATATATCACAAACTTCTTGCTGATTGTTTAAGATTTCTTCATTATAAAAGTATATATTACATTTATCACAGTATATATTATTTCCCACAGTACTGAGTTCTGTACCACTGCATAATATATATATTTTTCTTTCTATGTTTTGCTTTTATGTTCATGCTTGTTATTATATGTTTTGTTACATTTACCACAGAAATATTTACAGATATACTTCTATTTCTTTCTCAGGACAACGATAGGCAACTAAATTGAAATTTTCATCATAAACAGCACTTATTTAAATATCTGACACACACTGAACATTTTTAATATTATCTAGAGTAAATCTTTCTTTGTTGTATTCCATTACTGGTTACATAACATAAGGCTTAACTCTTTTTGTAAGTTGTATTTATCACCTGTAATTTTTCTTGATTTCAGCAGTATTACTTCTCTGCCTAACATCTGTGTTATACGTTAATGCAACTGTTATTGCTGTAAGCTAATGCACTATTACTAATTCTAGTAATCCACCTTTCACTCTTTTTATTAGCTGTTAAATTATCAGTTTGTTACATTTACTACCTCTTGGAACAATTTGATATTAAATGCTGTATCAATACATTGAACACATGTTAATATAGCTCTGATTTTATTTCATGAAACTTGGACAGATTCTTTAGTATTATTTGATGCTTTCTATTCTGCAGAAATTGGACAAAACACTTGTCGATTTGCTGTTGTTATATCCAACTTATCTCCTTTTCTAAAGTTAGTTTTCTTTTTCGCTACTTCTACCATAAAACTAAGTGCTTTCGTTATATAATATGTTTCTCAGAAATTGTATCATGTTTACCAATATTAAAATCGTTAAAGACAATTTTACAGTAAATAAACCAAGGTTCAAATTTTTCATTAAATTTAGATTTTATTTCTTTAACATAAAAAAAACATTTTTCGATTGTTTGTTCTCTCTCTTGCTCAGATAATTTACTGCTGAATGGGTAAATTTGTCTTGATGGTTGAGTTTTTCAAAAATATCATTGTGGAAGCCATAAAAATAATGTCTAGTAGATGCACTTTTTTGTCTTGTTTTAATATTTTGGAAAATCTTGTAAAATAACTGAATTAATTAATTCTGACTTCTTAAATTACTACAGCCTTTAATACAAAGAATTCTAGCTCAGTCTTGAGTTCAGCTACCATCATATAATTGCAAGTCCTTGTAGGAACAGATAAATTATGTGACATTATTGTATCAGTTAATTCATCTTCTGTTAATCTGCCATAAGTGGTTATATTATTTCTTCTACGAGTATCACAAGGTTGTGCCATCGTGAATTTCTCCATTTTAGTCTCTTATTTAATATAAAAAAATTGATTAAGGAGTTTTAGAAAGGGATCTTCCACATTTCTCATTTTTTATATACTCTCCAGTGCATTTCTTACAGTTAGTTGTGGGTTTGTCTTTACAAGATAGGGTTGAGTAAATACATTCTATTTCTTTTATCTTTTGACAGTCAACACATCTTGTGTATAATCTGTCTCCATTTGTTGCTCATCATTTTTCATTGACAACAATATGTCTAAAATTTCTTCATGATTTTTATAACAAGATTTAGAAACATTTTCCCATGCACACAACGATTTCCTTTTCTGTTGTATAGCCCTCTACGATATTCGGTTATACAATGACTACAATTTGTCCTATAACTGTTGTTTGTATATTTATGTCAAGTAAAACTATCAGCTGATGCCTCAGTGATACAATATTTTCTTGGTTTAGACTGGATGCCTCCCATTTATATAGAACAAAATTTCATGTATATTTTAATATATTTATTACCTCAGGAACTAATGCTGATGAGTTTATTACAATCAGTACCAAATAAAGATAAATCAGCTGTACCATTCTTCTTCTTTGCGAATCCATTATATTCGTAGAAAGTATCATCCTTGAAAAAATACAACAATCCATTAATATACCTGAATGCAGAATTTATTCCAGTAGGCACTATTGTAAATTCTCTAGGTATGGCGCCTCATTTTTTATATTTAAAATCGCATTCATCTATAAGCATATGGGTAAGTTCATTAAAGAATAAAAATGTTGTTCCTGTATATGTGCTTAATGCGCCAGTTAACTTAAAATCTTGACATAATCCCATACTAGATATAGGCTTAGGAAATAGTGGTATTAATTATAATGTATATCACATTGTCACATTGTCAATAAGTAAAACAATGTACTATTTGATTTTTTTATATCTTACAGCAAAAATATTAACAATTAGTTATTAGGAGTGATTTCATAACACTACCTATCCACACCCACTTCTGATAAAATGTATATAAAATTCCACTCTCAATAATAACTGATCGAACTTCTAATTTAACATATTCACTCAGTTCAGATGAAACAGCTGAAGTTCTTTTCAGCGTAGATGACTGTGTTATTATTGCCAATACTTTTTTACCATACAAACTTCGAACAGCATAGAAATCATCTTGAAACAATTCTAAATGTAAACTATTATCGTATGGACACATTACTCCATTAACATCTGTATGCTCTAAACCTAATGTATTACCAATTTCATGAAGAAAACTTCATACATATTTGTTTTATCTTTTGGTGTATTTCCATCAGTCTGTGTGTACCACTACTCTTCATCATTCATATGTCTTTGCTCTGGATCATTATTCATAGTTGGAAAAAATGCATGAGCTAACACATTATCATTTCCATGTACATCCTTTGGACAGAGGTAATCACATATTTCTTAACTATGTACACATATTTCATTTGTAACTAAAATATCTGGATTTTTGTAATCTTGATAAAATTGAATGTCAATATAGTTTTGGCATAAATGAAATGCAGCCTTTTGTAGCACATAATATCTTCATAGTTGCACCTTTATAATACCATCTTATCTTCTCTTATTCCATTTATACATACTAGTTGTATTATCAGTATTTAAATCTTGTAAGTAGGCTGTTTAGGTGTTTTTATTGGTAATGCCACGTAGCACTCTGTATGAAAATCACTGGCTGTGCTGTGTGCAGTCTGTGGCTCGTTTGCATTGTTGTCTGCCATTGTAGTGTTGTGCAACTAGATGTTAACAGCACGTAGCATTGTGCAGTTGGAGGTGAGCCACCAGCAGTGGTGGATGTGGGGAGAGAGATGGCGGAGTTTTGAAATTTGTAAGACTGGATGTCATGAACTGCTATATATATTATGACTATTAAGGTAAATACATTGTTTGTTCTCTATTAAAATCTTTCATTTGCTAACTATGCCTATCAGTAGTTAGTGCCTTCTGTAGTTTGAATATTTTATTTAGCTGGCAGTAGTGGCGCTCGCTGTATTGCAGTAGTTCGAGTAACGAAGATTTATGTGAGATGAGTGATTTCTGAAAGGTATAGGTTAATGTTAGTTAGGGCCATTCTTTTGTAGGGATTATTGAAAGTCAGATTGCGTTGCGCTAAAAAAATATTGTGTGTCAGTTTAAGCACAGTCATGTATAATTTTTCTAAGGGGACGTTTCAGTCTTTTTGATCTCATCTACTTTTATTCATAAAATTAGGTAGTAAAGTTTAATCTGTGCCGAAGTTATCTGTTATATAGATAAACATTTATATCAGGATTAATATTTTTTGTAGTGCCCAATTGTTATCAACAACATCTAAACCCATACCTAACTTTCTCTTTCTGTACATTATCCCTCTAACTGCAGCTGATGTTAAATTTTCTCCAATTGGAGCATCCAAAGAATGCATTCTTTTTTTGCAGCTAGTTGAATTTATTTATCTGGTTTGCGCCTTTTTTCTAAATCTTTGTTGTCTTTATATGCAATATCATGTTTTTGCTTTTTGATCGGCTCTAGATAATCTTCCTTCTAATTTTGTTCCTGGACCACAGTAATTATAATCAGGGAGATGCATTTTGAATGGCAATTTATTAATTAAAGTATTAACTAATAACTTTCCATTTTTAATTTTTTTAAATGTGTATGGTAAGTTACTCAAAAACCTAATCAAATGTAAAATTTCTTTTGGATTGTTGATGCTAAAATCACTAAATTCGTTTGTTAACTTTTTTATTATGATAATTTTTATTTCCAGCTAAATCTCCTCCATGAACAGCTTATAATATGTCGATTAAACCTCTAACATCATTATCCCAAGGACATTCAATTGGTTTTTCTGTATATTTTTTACTAAGCCTTCATATAGTTCCTTATCTCCTTCTGAAGAATCAGTATTCAACGGTTATCATCTTAATTGTGGGAACTGCTCATGAACACTTTTTTTATCAAACTATTATTTTTAATACTGCTGCTTGGTTTTATGTTGTTGGGATTTCTTTTAGAATATAATGCATTTGAATGATATCTGCATAACTGTATCAATGAACACCATGACATTTTTTACCCATATCATCTACAGTATTGTGTTTTTAGATAACAGATTCTTTAGTACATCTGTACCTTCACACTCCTTTCCATTGTTCATTGAAAATACTTATCTGCATCAAATTTTACACCAATATATTTAAAGGTGACAGGTCTTAATCCAAAAACTGTCTTCACTGTGGTCGATATACTATAATATTCTTTTGCTTATATTTATTTCTCTAATGTCATCCTCCTTTGTTTTTTACAGAACATTGAGCTTCATCTGTGTTTTTTCTATCTTTGAACTCTTCGTTATATTTAGTTGTCAAATATTGTATTTCTGATTCACTTAGCATATAGTCACATTGTGGACTGTCATATTGTTTAATTTGTAGTGTATCTCCAAATTCTTGTTGTTGATGACAATGATGAGTATAAGGAACAATTTGTTTTTCAGTAGCTTTCAGCAAATTATCACATAATCCTTTAATTCCTTGTTTAAGTTTTTCCGTTGCATCAGTAACAGACTCTTCTTTTTTTATATATTTCATATTCTATTCTTGTTTGTTCTTTTTACAAAATTTAAGTCCTTCTTCCAGTTTATCACTTTTTTTCTGTTTCCTTTAGGTTCTCTAACAACCTCTGGGTGATTTTTCCAGAACATTTACTAAGGACAAAAAATTTTTAAGTACTGATTTATAAAAATTGATCAGATAATGCATTCTGCTTACACACTTATCAAAACAATAGCAACCACTTATATCAGCTCCACATTTGGCTTCTTTACTAGCCTATGAAAAACTACTATAATGTTCAATATTGTTTCTATTTGTTCATATTCTATTATATAGTGAGGAGCTTCTTCAAATTCATTTATATAGTCATGTAAAATACCGTTGCCAAGGTCTACTAGATATACAATATCATCCTCTAAAGAACTTATTTAATAAGGAAATCTTTTGTATGATGTCTGTATTTCCCTTCAATAGGTTTCCTGGTTGTATCTACTGTAAAAAATTCAAACTGATAATTCCAACATATACTACACATTTCTTTACAATCATCAAATTTTAAATAAGCAACTACAACTCATGGTAGGTATGATTTAAATTTGTATCGCTTTGTCTAAAAAATGTTAAAAATTTGATTACCCTTTACTAATTGTTTTGGCGTTTTTTAATACATCTGAGCCAAATAAAAACAATGCATTTGTTTAGGTCTGTCTCTAGAATAATATTTTCTAACTACTACATCTTGATTTTCAAGAAAAAAATAAAAATATATACTCCTCCCAAACAGGCTGTGAAGGTCCAATAGTACTGATCGGCTGCCGTGACATCCTCAGTCTATAGGCATCACTGGATGCGGATATGGAGGGGCATGTGCTCACCAGACAGCTCTCCTGGCAGTATGTCAATTTCTGAGAACAGAGGCGATACTTCTCAACCAAGTAGCTCCTCAGTTTACTCACAAGGGCTGTGTACAAGAATGAAATGGTCAAATATTGCAAGTGTATTATCTTGGCACTGATCTAGTGGTAAAATTTCATCATTGTTTTCAATATAGGTAGTACTCTTCTCAGTATTTTTATCTTAAACTTTTTTACACATTTTTAAACATTCTTGATACTTTGGTTGATCTTAATTTTTTGAGTAAACATACATGTGTTTTATCTTGTTCCAATGCAACTATCCTGAAGCTAAAATATAATTGTCAATGAATGTTTTTTTCCACAGCGATTTGGACCTATTGTAGCACATTCAATAGAATTGGGTAAAAGCTTACCAAGTTTAGTTTCTCATTTCTCCTTTGGAATTTTTATTTTTAGTTCCCAATTTGTTTTCATTTAATTAAATGGAATTTCATTAATATGTAATATATTGACTATTTCAATTGAATGGCAAATCATCTGTTCTCAAAAAGATTGATTGTACTTATGCAGGAAAGTTTTAATAATGTTTCACTAGTCGGTTTTCATACAAACATTACTAACTCCAAATACTACATAAAAATAATAAATTATATTGTGATGGGGAAATGATTAAAATTCCTGTTGGCCCATATAGTTTGAAAAGTAGTTTAAAAAGCTTGGAAAAACCTTTTCATTCAAAAAGTCAAATATTCACATTAAAGCAGAAGTTTTACTGACAGTGATTGTGAATTATATATGGGTATAAAAGGTAGTATTGGAAATGTGCTTACGTTTAGCAACAAAATTATTGAAACTGATGGAAGAACTTGCTAATAATGTTCCTAAATGTATTCTATTCGAATTAATCAACACGAATTTTAATATCGCTGGTGGAATGTTCGTGAGGCAGATTGTTAATTTTCATCAAGAAACTAATATTATTGCTTCATTCAAGCCTAATGCTCAATTTGGTAGACCACTAATTCATGAACCACATTATCATGTATATATTCGAATTTTTATTACTGTATAGCAATTAAAAATAACTGTAACTGATAAAAATGATAATTTGATTGATGTACTTTGGTACTGTATTTGAATTGCTACTGTAACAGTTATTTCAGAAATGGTTTAATAAATTTTTATCTTTAATAAACAATGAACAAAAGAGAGAGATATCAGTTCTACCCATTCCCTGCGAATGAGACATCAAAAGGTAGTCCAAATATTGCAAACAAGGATATGGAAAATAACATAAATATACCTGATGGATGGCTTCATCCCAATCATGCTCAGCTGTATGTGAGCTTCAGTATTATTGGAGCTGATGGTACAGATTCTCCAACTTACGTTGGAAAATCTATCAAAAATTAATTGATAATTATGTGACAAATCTATTTGATTTTATAAATATAGAGAAACAGAATAATGTTATGTCAATTATGTGACAAAGCTATTTGATTTTATAAATATAGAGAAACAGAATAATGTTCTGTCTAGACTGGAGCAACCTTTCATTTCAACATTAGTTTTCTTGTATTTGACTTCATCTCTTAGTGATAAGTATGGAAGGATATATACTTAGTAATGGTAACATTAAGTGTAAGAAAAATGAAGTGTTTTATCCACAGAATATATTTGGTGGTTTCTTTATGGACTACAAAGTACTGTTAAGGGAAGGGGGAATATTACTGTAGTTTTTACCTGAACTTCCTATGCTGGAAACACTCTTCTTAAAGGGTGTGACTGCAGTAATGTTGGAGCTGAAGTGAAATATACACTCCCAAAAGAAGGTAAAATTGTAGAAGAATCAAAGGAAATTCGTGCACCTATTGTTAAACTGAATCGATTTATGAGCTTGTAGAATGAGAAAATTTACTGAAAGATTTTAAAATTCCAATATCTTTCTATGAACCACAAATAGTTGCGATAGCAGGTTTAAATGAGAAGAAAAATTTCGACTTAGATATCACGAATTACCATAATTCAATAGAGTTTGATATACCTCATTTTATTTTTGTCGTGTTTCAAACAAACCAAAAAAATAATCAGTTGATGGATTCGTTGTTATATGATAACATTAAACTTCACAAAATTTTTGTGTTAAAAGTAGTAGGAGTGAAATATTTCCTCAAGAAATGTGGAATCTGGATCCACTAAATAATTATCTGAAAGCATACAATGCACTTATTGATAACACAGTTCAAGGGCAATGTAGATGTAAGTCCATATAATTTTGTAACAAACTATATAATCTATGTGATTAACATGAGTCGCAGAATGAACATTTTTACTGCTCAGAGGATTACTATGAGATTACATGCAACATTCAACGATGAAATACCGGCGGACACAATCGCCTACATAATTATGTACAGAAAGAAGAATCTCACATTTTATGCCCAACACAGAATATTAACTGAGAATTTTCAAGCCCAAAAATTGGGTCTCTACTGATTTCCCATTTTATTCGTTGTTATTTTGTTATTAGTCTGAATAGCTCTATCTATGTAGACTTTGTTAGTATTTTCAACTTTTAAAATCAGTTAAAATTTGGCTGAGAAATTAATGGAAATTATCTATTCAGCAGGCTACCTTGTGTAGCATCTTCCTCTAAAGTGGCTCTAAGGTGACTGGCGCAGCCAGAAGATCACACCATACTATCAAACCACAGTTTCTGCATGTCTGTAGCAGATCGAGCTTGTTCAGGAAACCACTAGCAGGTGATTTTGGTTTGTGAACGTTATTTACACATCTGAATAGCTACAGGATTCGTTCGGCCAGTGAGTACTATTTTTGTTTGCTATCATTGCCCATGCTCAATTCCATGAAGAAGAAGACAAAGATGACAATCAGAAGCAGACCTTCCAAGGTGTACCAATAAGTACCGGCCAAGACATAGCAGAAGAAGATAGGTGGATGATGGTTAGCACCCAACTTGCAGTCCAACAATGACGTTCAGCAAAAAAATTCGGTGGGGGTGAAAGGAAATAAAGAGAGTAACATCAGGAAAACGATGCAGGGTTACTTTTCAAAAGAAGCCAAAATGTTTTGCTGAAACTTTGTATTACTTTGTGTCTCAAGTAATCTTTTATAAATTAATTCTAGTGGATTCAAAAAGCTCATTATTTTTAACAAAAATTTTATTTCCTCCCATACAGACTTTAATTTTGAATTAAAACCTTCTCTATTTTTTAATTAATTTTAGTGTGTTCAAAATTGGCTTGGATTGTTATATATAGTAGTAAGTGGATGTGTTTAGCACACTAACCATGTTTTTAATGGATAACCTTTTTTACAAATTAATTATATTATATTATATTATGTTACATAAACTTTTTTTCTTATCTTATAAAAAGGTTTATATAAAATAACATAATATAATTAATTCAATTAATTTGTAAAATAAGGTTGTGCAATAAAAACATGCCAAATGCACACAATGTCCCCACTTATCACTCTATTCATTTTTTACGATGTGTATGTAATGTACTTTCTAAATGTTTTTCACTGAGTGCTTTCTTCTTCCATTTGTATGAGGTACATTTTATGTGACTAAAACAACATATTAGGTTAATGCATAAGTACATAGCGTTTTTGATTTGCATGTTGGTATTCTGGTTGCAATGAGTTTATTTGTAGTTCACTGTTGCTATCTGAGTGTACAATACATAATTTTGTCATTTGGAACTAGTGAGGGGAGCTGTGGAACCTATAAATGGAGTGAAAGGTGGAGAAATCAGAACATTTCTGCGTATTCATCTATTTGATTTCAATAGAGGGATGACTGCAGTGGAGGCAGCCAGAAGCATTTTTGCCGTGTACAGGGATAATGCCAATGGGCAGAGCACAACATGAATGTGGTTTTCTTATTTCAAGAGTGATCGTTTTGAGATTAGTGTCTCTCTGAGTTCAAAAAGACTTTTGGTGTTTGATGAAGATTGTTTAAACGCAATTAATCCACATCTATCCATGTCAGTGTAATCTACAACTGACAGATGTAATGGACTGTAATCATTCTCCATTGTATGACAGTTGCATGTGATGGAGGTGGTTGCTAGAGTGATAGAATATGGGACTAACAGAAAATGGGTTGGGAAGTCATTCCGCAACCCACTTATTCATCTGATCTTGCACTCTCAAATTTTCACATTTTTCTGCTCCTTTTAAGCACCAAAACCACATGATTTCTACACTTGCAGAATCGAACTACCCCAGCGTTGGCAGACTGTTGTCAATAGTGAAGAAGAACATATTATTGAGCCTAAAGTCTCTGTTATGTGTATCTAATGTGTTTATTAAACTGTAAGTAGGCTGTTTATGTTTTCTTATTGGCAACGTTACGAAAATCACTGGCTGTGCTGTGTGCAGTCTGTGGCTAGTTTGCATTGTTGTCTGCCATTGTAGTGTTGGGCAGCTGGATGCAAACAGCGCGTAGCGTTGCGCAGTTGGAGGTGAGCCGCCAGCAGTGGTGGATGTGGAGAGAGAGATGGCGGAGTTTGGAAATTTGTAAGATATACAATGATCTGTTATGTATATTATGGGTTTTCAACATTATTAAGGTAAATACATTGTTTGTTCTCTATTAAAATCTTTCATTTGCTAACTATGCCTATCAGTAGTTAGTGCCTTCAGTAGTTTGAATCTTTTATTTAGCTGCCAGTAGTGGCGCTCGCTGTATTGCAGTAGTTCGAGTAACCAAGATTTTTGTGAGGTAAGTGATTTGTGAAAGGTATAGTTTAATGTTAGTCAGGGCCGTTCTTTTGTAGGGAATTTTGAAAGTCAGATTGCGTTGCGCTAACAAAAATATTGTGTGTCAGGTTAAGCACAGTCATGTATAAATGTTTAAAGGGGACGTTTCATTTTCCTTGTAGTTTGTGTTTATTGCTAGCGCGTAATTGTAGAGTGAATCTCCTTTGTAGTTGCAGTCTTTCATTGTTGTACAGTAAAACAGGTGTGGCACGCATGTAAATTTGCACCAAGTATTTCGCAGTTGCGCTTGCAATTAGCTGGATATTATTTTCAGTGCTATGTTAATGTGTTCTCTTATTTTTGCTCTTGAAATTGTGTTTTTCTGTGTTGTCGTGTGAAATATTGTGACAATAATGGCGTGTGAAAAACGTAATACTAGGCTCCAAAGTAAACTGAGAAATTACAGTGAAGACGAAAGCAGTGTGTTAGTGCCACTGTGTAATGAATTAACTAATGTTCAACACAGTAATTTGTTAATTGTGCATAGGGAAATGGAGCGGGCGGCAAACAATGGCGTAGGCAGTGAAACAATTAGTGAAGAGGGAAGCATTATCGATCGATCGGTCGGCAACAGCTCGCCTCAGGAAGCCGAAATGACAGGACACAATTTTGCAAATACTGTAGATTCAGGTTTTGCGTCCTCACCGTTTTCTCAAATAAGTCAAGACGCATTTTCTGCTTATCAAAATGTGAATGTTGCCGGTGCAAATGCACTGCCGAAAAGCGTAGAGGAACAGATTCCAGACACTAATGCATTGTTATTACAGCTAATGCAACAAATGGAACAAAATCAGAGACAAACACAGCAAAAGCTTCAAAAGTTAGGCATAATGGAACAAAATCTTCAAAAGTTAGACATGATGGAACAAAATCAGAGACAAACACAGCAACAGCTTCAAAAGTTAGACTCATTGGAACAAACTCTTGAACAAACACGTGAAGATTTAACTACTGAGTTACATAACATTGAATCGAAATGTCAAAAAGTCTCTAATGACGTAAAAACATAAATTCGTGAGCATTTTCAACCTATTTTTTCGCGGCATGAAAATGCATTACAGAATCACGAAGCAGCCATAAAAGAACTGCAAACTATTGTTCATGAAAATCATGAGACCTTGCAAGCTACGTGATGGCTGGGTGTTGTGTGATGTCCTTAGGTTAGTTAGGTTTAAGTAGTTCTAAGTTCTAGGGGACTGATGACCATAGCTGTTAAGTCCCATAGTGCTCAGAGCCATTTGAACCTTGCAAGCTAAATTTGACTGAGTTGCATCTACCGATTTGGTTACGCAACTTGCAAAAACTCAGGAAAACTTAAAGGACACAGTAGATACTCTGAAACTTGGTTCAGAAAAACACACTGAGGAAATAAGTACACTATCGGAGAAAGTAGCCAAACTTTCGGATCAGTTCACTAATTTATCTACGAAGGTAGATGATAATCTGAATGACACAAAACCGGTAGTCTTTAATGACACAGAAGGGTGCGAACAAATTAGGAAATTCAATCAAAATCAAATCAATATACATTACAAAAGAGAATTCCGGGAAGTACAAGATCAGTTGGCACAAGTAATACAAGAATTACAAATTTCAGAGGACACTCGCGCTCCAACACGGGACGAGGGACATGGAAATACGGAAAAGCCGCAAAATAATAACACAGGGCATTTCGGAAGTTATGAAAGAAATTGGCAATGTACACCGATTTTTGAGATGGAACGGCCGACACGACCTAACAATGACCGATATGCGACTCGCCGACATGATGATTTTGACTATAAGCTGTTCATTACTACACGTAAATTCAAAACATTTAAGAATTCTGGCAACGATATTCATCCACAAGCATGGCTCCATCAATTCTCTCTTTGTTTTCCTCCCAACTGGTCGTTAGAACACAGATTAGAATTTATGTGTGGCTACTTAGAGAATGAACCAGCTGTAAGAATGCGATCGGTCATTCACGATTGTCACAGTGAAGGAGAATTTTACCATGCCTTCCTCTCAGCATATTGGTCTCAAGCTACACAAGACCGAGTAAAACATAGCATCATGATGATGAAACACTTTGAACAATCTGAATTTTCCAGTCTTAGGAAATATTTTGAAGACATGTTGCATAAGAATCAGTATCTTTCAAACCCATACAGCCCCTCAGAACTCATCCGCATTTGCTTACTCAAATTGCCTGAACATTTACGACATATTATTTTAGCAGGACGTTGCAAAGACGACATTGAAGCTTTTCAGGGACTGTTACAAGAACTGGAAATTGACACTGACAATCGCGGAACGTAGGAGCACAACAATTACAGATCACATCCGTCGCAATTCCGCGATGAAAGAAATAATAACTGGACGCGACAAGGCTATTCTCACAACACAAATCGTGACCGAAACAGACACCACCCGTATGACAACCGTTGGCAGAGTAGTAATAATTACAGGGAAAGATCACCTCTCCGTGGTAATGACTATCACAGAGACAATCAGAGAAACAGACAATATGGGAACCAAAATAATTATTATCAAGGGAGACAGAATAACTTCAGATGCAACGGTCCAGCGCGCAGTTACGATTCAGGGAGAAATTCTCCACCACGTGACTGACAAGAAAGAAACTATGGAATCTACCGACATGACGACAGACGATATGATCGTAACGACAGACCGGAATTGCATCAGAACTGGCGGGATTCAAACAGAGCAGAGCCCTCTCGACAAGGTGAATTTGTAGAAATTAGGTCTCCAAATCCCAATAACGACGCACGCCAACAAAGACACAATAGGCAATGACTCGCACCGCAGGCAGCCACCTGCGCCGGCTGGCTCAGAGAAAAATAACACAGACGCTAACCTTGAGAAAAGATTTAGCATTCCTTACTGACGTATAAAACATGACAATTGCTTTTCAGTTGAAAGTCTGCGTACTAGGAAGAGTAAAGGTTTACACCACATTTCACATGTAAAACCGTTTATTGAATGATAATCTGCTGTTTAACTTAGTCTTTGCCATAAAATTTTTCATTTCACATTTCTAGTATGCTTTGTCAGACTTAGAATCTGTTAACATGCAACAATGTTTGAAGTTAAATATCCAGTCAAGAACCAAGAGAACTTATTTAAACAGAAATTACGAATGCATTGTTATAGTGAACAGACGACACAATGTTGTTATTTGTACATTCTTGCTTGTTAGTTGTACGATTACGTAACAACTATCAGGCTCACATACTTAGAACATATACCGGCACTGCTAATGAGATTTTCATGCAACATTTTGGTTTACTTGAAAAGACATTCTTTATTTGAAGTACTTTCTGTGGAATTAAAGATGACTTAGCACTTGGTTTCTTTGACAGCTACACAATTATATCACGACGCTACTAATGTGTGACACAATTTACATTGTTGCTTTTGTGCTGTATCTGCTTTATATCTGCACAGTTTTTATGAATTCTTCTGGAAAGTAAAACCTGTTTAATAGTGACTTTGTGGTATAGCTACAATAAGACAGCCTTTTTTTATTAGCACAACAATACGTTACAGTGTAGTACTTTCTTGATCACGGTACTGTAAGTAATAACTAAGATATCTATACGCAAAGCATTTCACTTTTGTTTATCATGAGGTAAGTACATTGACTTTTGCGGAACTTAGCTTTCGGAGGACGATAACTACGACACTTCCACAGAGATTATCTTACAACAAGCCGCACAATTTAGCACTACAGGACACGCATTTCAGTGATTATTTTTGTACTTAAAACATTTATTTTTAAAAATTTTTGAATTACAAAGAAAGTTTTCCGTGATACATTTCATTCCAGTGCTGTAATCTGTAACACCTGAGGGTATAATTACATTTATCCTCAGGGGGGTACACGCTTACTTTGTGTATCATGTGTTTGGCAAGCACAAGGAGCCCTAGCTAATATGTTATTTGCTTATACAACTTTACACATCGGTACCATATTTCTCTAACACAGAATTACACAGCTATCCGATCATTTAACTGAAAGAGACAAATATTTATTTTACTACATCAGTGACAGATGTTTACGCAATTACACAGTTGGAAAACTTCACACTTATGAAACTGTATTTTGTCTGTTCTTTGTAAACTGTTCATATTTTTCTGTAACCATTGTGATACTATGAGAGCTTTGAATGATATATTTGATATGGGATCATGATTTTTATAGCACGTTTGAGGTGGATGACACTATTTAAATGAGCAGAGAATTTTTTTAGGTTATGAAATTATTGGAGGAAGCTACGACGATTTTGAGAGTTGACTGAGGTGTTTTGATGTTATTATTACGACGACGATGTGTATTATGCTGTTGAGGTATGTTTATGATCAATAAGCTGATGCTATATGAGGAATGTTTATTATGATATGTATTTATTATGATGAAATACTGAAGAAGTGTCGACGAATATGTATATGTGTAATAAGGTAAGGAATAATGAGTAGTGGTTAGGGACTCTGATTTATGAAAAGGATGTTGGAAACCAAGAATCGTACTTTAAAAGTTATGAAATGTGTGTAAATGCGTGAATGTATCACAATGCCGGCGAAAATTTTTTGGACACTGTTATATTTAAAGGATTTTATTTTCTACACATTTGTAACGCAAATTCTCAACCTGTGAAAATATTTTTATATGAGACTGTCACTGTAGCGGAAACTGCTACATCTACATCTACATCTATACTCCGCGAGCCACCTTACGGTGTGTGGCGGAGGGTACTTATTGTACCACTATCTGATCCCCCGTTCCCTGTTCCATTCACGAATTGTGCGTGGGAAGAACGACTGCTTGTAAGTCTCCGTATTTGCTCTAATTTCTCGGATCTTTTCGTTGTGATCATTACGTGAGATATATGTGGGCGGTAGTAATATGTTGCCCATCTCTTCCCGGAATGTGCTCTCTCGTAATTTCGATAATAAACCTCTCCGTATTGCGTAACGCCTTTCTTGAAGTGTCCGCCACTGGAGCTTGTTCAGCATCTCCGTAACGCTCTCGCGCTGACTAAATGTCCCCATGACGAATCGCGCTGCTTTTCGCTGGATCATGTCTATCTCTTCTATTAATCCAACCTGGTAAGGGTCCCATACTGATGAGCAATACTCAAGAATCGGACGAACAAGCGTTTTGTAAGCTACTTCTTTCGTCGATGAGTCACATTTTCTTAGAATTCTTCCTATGAATCTCAACCTGGCGCCTGCTTTTCCCACTATTTGTTTTATGTGATCATTCCACTTCAGATCGCTCCGGATAGTAACTCCTAAGTATTTTACGGTCGTTACCGCTTCCAATGATTTACCACCTATGGCATAATCGTACTGGAATGGATTTCTGCCCCTATGTATGCGCATTATATTACATTTATCTACGTTTAGGGAAAGCTGCCAGCTGTCGCACCATTCATTAATCCTCTGCAGGTCTTCCTGGAGTACGTACGAGTCTTCTGATGTTGCTACTTTCTTGTAGACAACCGTGTCATCTGCAAATAGCCTCACGGAGCTACCGATGTTGTCAACTAAGTCATTTATGTATATTGTAAACAATAAAGGTCCTATCACGCTTCCTTGCGGTACTCCCGAAATTACCTCTACATCTGCAGATTTTGAACCGTTAAGAATGACATGTTGTGTTCTTTCTTCTAGGAAATCCTGAATCCAATCACAAACCTGTTCCGATATTCCGTAAGCTCGTATTTTTTTCACTAAACGTAAGTGCGGAACTGTATCAAATGCCTTCCTGAAGTCCAGGAATACGGCATCAATCTGCTCGCCAGTGTCTACGGCACTGTGAATTTCTTGGACAAATAGGGCGAGCTGAGTTTCACATGATCTCTGTTTGCGGAATCCATGTTGGTTATGATGAAGGAGATTTGTATTATCTAAGAACGTCATAATACGAGAACATAAAACATGTTCCATTATTCTACAACAGATTGACGTAAGCGAAATAGGCCTATAATTATTCGCATCTGATTTATGACCCTTCTTGAAAATGGGAACGACCTGCACTTTCTTCCAGTCGCTAGGTACTTTACGTTCTTCCAGAGATCTACGATAAATTGCTGATAGAAAGGGGGCAAGTTCTTTAGCATAATCACTGTAGAATCTTACGGGTATCTCGTCTGGTCCGGATGCTTTTCCGCTACTAAGTGATAGCAGTTGTTTTTCAATTCCGATATCGTTTATTTCAATATTTTCCATTTTGGCGTCCGTGCGACGGCTGAAGTCAGGGACCGTGTTACGATTTTCCGCAGATTTGTGCCCTATCACTCTTGTTAAGCAAATATATTTTCCTTCCTTTCTTGGCATTTCTTATTACACTTGTAGTCATTGATGCAACCACTGACTTATGATCACTGGTACCCTCTTCTACATTCACGGAGTCGAAAAGTTCCGGTCTATTTGTTGCTATGAGGTCTAAAACGTTAGCTTCACGAGTTGGTTCTCTAACTATCTGCTCGAAGTAATTCTCGGACAAGACAGTCAGGATAATGTCACAAGAGTCTCTGTCCCTGGCTCCAGTTCTGATTGTGTGAATATCCCATTCTATACCTGGTAGATTGAAGTCTCCCCCTATTACAATAGTATGATCACGAAACTTCTTCATGACGTTCTGCAGGTTCTCTCTGAGGCACTCAACTACTACGGTTGCTGATGCAGGTGGTCTATAGAAGCATCCGACTATCATATCTGACCCACCTTTGATACTTAACTTAACCCAGATTATTTCACATTCGCATTCGCTAATAACTTCACTGGATATTATTGAATTCTTTACTGCTATAAACACTCCTCCACCGTTGGCGTTTATCCTATCCTTGCGGTATATATTCCATTCTGTGTCTAGGATTTCGTTACTGTTCACTGCTGTTGTAAATATTTCAGTTAGAAAGGTAAGTGACCTTGACATAATGCGTTTTGGGCGCCCAGCTGAGAGGTAGTCGTCTGACAAAAGAAAGCCATTAGGTGGAGAGAAAAAAAAGGGAGGCCATTATCCTCGCTATTGACATTCCTTTGTAGAAAATACGACACGCTCATTACTTGGAAAGATACTTACATCTGCACACCTGATTATGACAAGCGTCTTTCTCGAGAATTGAGAGAATTTTTACTGCCTTATGAAATGCCATATGGCTAATGAATGATGTTTCATGCCGTCCTTTGTACATATTTGCTCATTTTCTTTAATATCTAGTTTCTAGCTGCACTGCAGCATTGGTTAAAATAAAATTTAATATATGTACTAATATAGTTATTTTATGCCTACAGATCCAGTCAATAAGAAATTTATGATCTACTTCCAAGAAAACGAGGGCACATAAATAGACATATCCCTTCACAGGAATTGCATAAATAATTTCTTTACAATTTGGTAACTTATCTGCTAGTGTAAGTTCTCGTGATGCATCACCCTAGTGTTAAGATGTGAACATACATTTCCCTTGTCTGCATTGTTGTCTTTACTGTAATATTTTTCTGCTTGAGCTTTGTCATGTTTAGATATAGGTCCTAGCATTTACTGCTGTTTTTTTTTGCCAGGCATAATATTACTGAATTTGACTTTATATTACTGTGTTAAGCCAGTTTTACTACTGTTTTATTTTTCTTGTTTGCTGCTCATTGCCTTATATTAGTCGTAATATTGCAATTGATTTGCCAATGTCCATTTTTTTGTCATTGCTGTTTCTGTTAATTGTTTTGTGCTGCTGCATTGCCTCGTCCCTTAGTTTAGCATTTGAGCTCAGTAGATTTAAGTTAGCTTAAGAGGGTTAGACTATATAAGAGAAAGAGTTGCGATGAATTGGAAGAAATGCATTGAGAGGTCTTACAAAAAAAGTACAGAAAGCAGGTATAGATAGCACTTTTTGAAATAATTAAGAACGAAGGGAGATCTCCAAGAATTAAAGAAAGTTTTGTTTGCAAGATACTGCAGTAAAACAAACCCTGTTCTTTCCCTTTCTGTTATTCCGCTATGTGTTTGTGTACTGTTGTATATTTCTTTTTTTCCTGTCTTTATGTGTTTAGCTGATGAGAGCTATGTTGTAGAATTTTTCTAATACTATGTTATTTACTTTGTAAAGATGTTTAGACATTATTTATTCTGTTTTGTTTTAATGATCACGTGTGAAGTTGATGTTTCAAAAGTTATTCTGATCTTTATGTATGTACTTATGTCATAATTCCTGTAACACTGATGTATATGTTTATTTCTATTCTTTTGTAAAGCCCCTATTACTACAAATGTTATCTGTATTATTATGTTCCTTAATGATGTATTTTGTACCTTTGTAATAGTATTCTTATGTTGTAAATTTATAATTGTATAGACACCAGTTCTTCAAATTAAGTATCATTTCATTGCACACGTTTTTGTTGGTCATAATATATGCACAGTATGTGAGCAGTTGGGACTGTTAGTGTTAGCACGTGTGTTAATAATTCAGCAAGGGACTGGATAACAGCATTGCTGGTTCTAAGGACAATTCCAAAAACTTTGTGAGTGCACAAGTGGTGGTTATGGACTTGCTATATTATCCGCAAGACTCTTCAATGGTGATTGTGCACCTGCACAGTCACAACAGATGGCTGCTGGCCATTTCTACAAGGACTACAGTGGGTCTACACCTTTGCTGACTCACCAGTACCATTATTTCTACAAGGACTGCAGTGGGTCTGCACCTCTGGTGGCCCACCAGTACCGTAATCTCTACCAGGACTACAGTGGACCAATACTCTTCAAAACTTCGACTGACTCTGCGGTGGGTTTGCTCTGTTGTGGCCCATTACCTGTCAGCATGTCAAGAGTCAGCACTGTCTTTTCGTTGGAAGGACAACACTACTTCAAGACTGCATGGAAATCCACTACTTCCATGTGCATTTTCTTCTACTGCTCAGACTTTGAGAAAAACACTGCTATTTTACTGTGATGAACGATCAGGACTGTCTTTATCGACTGTGAGAAAATTTTAGCTTTTTACCAACATTGTATCAATAAGTGTGTGCATTTGATTTCTTTGTTATTGTAATTATGAAAAATTTTATCAAATCATTATTGGCCACTGCCCAAAACAATTTGTAAAATTTTTTGTGGGGAGCATGGGGGCTATGTAAGTAGGCTGTTTATGTTTTCTTATTGGCAACGTTACGAAAATCACTGGCTGTGCTGTGTGCAGTCTGTGGCTAGTTTGCATTGTTGTCTGCCATTGTAGTGTTGGGCAGCTGGATGCAAACAGCGCGTAGCGTTGCGCAGTTGGAGGTGAGCCGCCAGCAGTGGTGGATGTGGAGAGAGAGATGGCGGAGTTTGGAAATTTGTAAGATATACAATGATCTGTTATGTATATTATGGGTTTTCAACATTATTAAGGTAAATACATTGTTTGTTCTCTATTAAAATCTTTCATTTGCTAACTATGCCTATCAGTAGTTAGTGCCTTCAGTAGTTTGAATCTTTTATTTAGCTGCCAGTAGTGGCGCTCGCTGTATTGCAGTAGTTCGAGTAACCAAGATTTTTGTGAGGTAAGTGATTTGTGAAAGGTATAGTTTAATGTTAGTCAGGGCCGTTCTTTTGTAGGGAATTTTGAAAGTCAGATTGCGTTGCGCTAACAAACTATTGTGTGTCAGGATAAGCACAGTCTCGTGTATAATTGTTCAAAGGGGAGGTTTCAAAACTTATGAAAAACACTACAAACATATGCACCAAACTAACGTTCAAATGTGTGTGAAGTCTTATGGGACTTAACTGCTAAGGTCATCAGTCCCTAAGCTTACAGACTACTTAACCTAAATTATCCTAAGGACAAACACACACACCCATGCCTGAGGGAGGACTCGAAACTCCACCGGGACCAGCCGCACAGTCCATGACTGTAGCACCTTAGACAGCACGGCTAATCCCGTGTGGCACCAAACTAATGTTTTCCCTGACATCCTTTCATATATTTCTCTTGTAGAGCCTTTAAGAATGGTGTAAAAGCGAAACATGAAAGTAAGTATAAAATTGGCAAATAATACAGTAGTCAAGACTAATATCAAATTTTGAGTGCATTAAAAATCGTCGCACCATCTCATAAAGCATTTTGCTGTCAACATACATGCTTTCACAAACAACAGAAACCTAAAAAAATACCAGTGAACTGATAGAAAAGATATAAACATACCATTAACAACAACCCCAGTATCTTTTGACAATCCAGAAGAAACAATCAGCATTGTTAGAAAACAGCTGCAGTATCAAGGGGACATAATAAGTACACACATAGATGAAATAGAAGCCACCCTCTAAAGATTATAACAGAACAGAACTACTTCACTTCCAGAAAGAGTTCTATCTGCAAAACGATGGCCTACCAATGGGCTCACCCATCAGTGGCCTACCTCTAAACAAATTTCTAAACCACACTGAAAACAAAATATCCAGCGAAGTCATACATCCAAAACAGCACAAGATTATATACTGATACTGATATGTAGATTACGTCTTTTGCTTGATTGATGAAATGGATACCCGAATAAAACAATTACACAGTGACATAAACACAGTTCACCCAAAAATAAAATTCACCATTGAGACAGAAGAGGAAATGAAGCCTAATTTCTTAGAAATTACCATACACAGAGTCCACAACAAGCATAATTTTGGAATTTTCAGGAAACCTACAGCCACAAGTACAACCATTCACATCAGCTCCAACCACCCCGAAGCACACACTGTCAAGTTTAAGACACATGTTACACAGCCTCAACAGAACTCCACTGGACAAACTCAACTACACACAGGAACTAAATAGAATACACTAAATAACCAGAGAGAATGGGTACAACACACAAATGATAAACAAACTGAAGGAAAAAATTTAAAAAAAAACAAATTAAAAGAGAACAAACCAGCAACAAATCACCAGCTACAACAGAGAACCAAGAACACAAGCTCTAGACAAACACAGGATACCAGGAAGACCCTACAAAGAGTACAGCATGGCACATATTAACACACAGTAACAGAAACGTCCACAGGGTGGGAAACATACTGAAGAAACAAGAGCTGCAAATATCATTCCACACAAATAACACAGTACAGAAGAATCTATGCGATAAGAACACCTCTGCAGACAAGTTCTCCAAAGCTGGAATATATCAGTTAACCTGCAGTTCATGCCAATCGATCTACATAGGTCAAAAATGCAGGAATTTCAAAACAAGGCACTCCAAACACCTCAGAGCACTAAGAAGTGGTAGTATACACTCCACTTTTGCAGACCATATAATACGAGAAAACCACAACCTAACAAACATTGAGACTGATTTAAGATGCTCAGAAAAAGCAACAGTATCTATGAAAAACTCACAATAGAGGAGAACTACCACATACAAAAAGCAATAATACAGGGAAAAAGAGTCCTGAACGAAAATACACCATTGTGCAACAAAACAATGTTTGGAACACTCAGTGAACTATACAATGGTGATGCCCTAAAAAAAACATAACAGTAAGAAAAAAACGAACTTCTGTTTTCTTGGTTCCCTCTCCACCCCTCTTTCCATCTCTCTCTCTCTCTAACATACACACACATACATATTCAAAATCAGTGCCATAACAAACACAAGACCAATGACGAACAAGTGAGCAATGATGATAACATAACACCTCTCACTGAGTGTGTTGTCAGAAGTGTCTGATCAGATCACGTTTCGCCACGTGTGTAAGTGCGTGTGAGGTGACGTAGTGAGCGGAAATTTGTGTAAAACTGAGTAAAAACAATGCACTAAATAGCAGGCACCAACCAGAGACACGAAACATGACGAGAAATGTAAGTACAGAAACGTACATAACATCTACCCTCGAAACAGCTCTCCACAAATACGCAATAATTTTCTTCATGGCTAGTTTGCAGATGACATTCAGTCAAAAAAAAAGACGAAAACGAGCACTAAAATCAATGTATAATAATACAATTCAGTTAGCAATGTAATTTTAAGGTGGGTGTCTAAACCAAACGAAACAAATTGCAAATATTGTATTTCTTAGGCCTATAGCAGTTAAATTATTGCAGATGTGATATTGTGCTTTACATAAATAAAAATTTGACCACAGAATATGAAACATTGGTCGAAACATGTCTGAGTAAATATAAAAATAAACTAATTGTGTTTGCATAAGGCTGATTTCCAAAACAACCCAGTTTTTAAAACGCAAACATGGAACTACGAAAATAGGAGCTTCAAACCTCAGTAAAATGAACAAGCTGAAATACAGAAATTTTCAAACGTAAAAGTAACTTCGGGGATAGCCTAAGGAGGCTTTGTAGCATCATTACCGTCCACAATATACCTAAACACATAGGTGATAACGTTGGAAGCTCCTTAAAGCTGTTTGCGGATGATGTTGTAGTATATAGAGAAGACGCAACGCTAGAAAAAGTGTGGCTAAGCAGTAGAAGACTTGCAGGTATTACTTGGTGCAACAGTTGTCGGTTGCAGCTTAACATAGGCAAATATGCAGAAAGACACGTTAGTCTAACATTACACGACTGCCGAACAATCGCAATCATATCCGGAAGTATGGAACGACCACATGAAACTAGTTATAGGACAGACAGATCAAAAGAAGAGCAGCTCTTTTAGTCAATAGTTCTACATCTACATCACTACTCTGCAATTCACATTTAAGTGCTTGGCAGAGGGTTCATCGAACCACAATCATACTATCTCCCTACCATTCTACTCCCGAACAGCGCGCGGGAAAAACGATCACCTAAACCTTTCTGTTCGAGCTCTGATTTCTCTTATTTTATTTTGACAGACCTACCTATGTAGGTTGGGCTCAACAAAATATTTTCGCATTCGGAAGAGAAAGTTGGTGACTGAAATTTCGTAAATAGATCTCGCCGCGACGAAAAACGTCTTTGCTTTAATGACTTCCATCCCAACTCGCGTATCATATCTGCCACACTCTCTCCCCTATTACGTGATAATACAAAACGAGCTGCCCTTTTTTGCACCCTTTCGATGTCCTCCGTCAATCCCACCTGGTAAGGATCCCACACCGCCCAACAATATTCTAACAGAGGACGAACGAGTGTAGTGTAAGCTGTCTCTTTAGTGGACTTGTTGCATCTTCTAAGTGTCCTGCCAATGAAACGCAACCTTTGGCTCGCCTTCCCCACAATATTATCTATGTGGTCTTTCCAACTGAAGTTGTTCGTAATTTTAACACCCAGGTACTTAGTTGAATTTACAGCCTTGAGAATTGTACTATTTATCGAGTAATCGAATTCCAACGGATTTCTTTTGGAACTCATGTGGATCACCTCACACTTTTCGTTATTTAGCGTCAACTGCCACCTGCCACACCATACAGCAATCTTTTCTAAATCGCTTTGCAACTGATACTGGTCTTCGGATGACCTTACTAGACAGTAAATTACAGCATCATCTGCGAACAACCTAAGAGAACTGCTCAGATTGTCACCCAGGGCATTTATATAGATCAGGAACAGCAGAGGTCCCGGGACGCTTCCCTGGGGAACACCTGATATCACTTTACTATTACTACGAACTGCGACATTCCTGACAGGAAATCACGAATCCAGTCGCACAACTGAGACGATACCCCATAGGCCCGTAGCTTGCTTAGAAGTCGCTTGTGAGGAACGGTGTCAAAAGCTTTCCGGAAATCTAGAAATACGGAATCAACTTGAGATCCCCTGTCGATAGCGGCCATTACTTCGTGCGAATAAAGAGCTAGCTGCGTTGCACAAGAACGATGTTTTCTGAAACCATGCTGATTACGTATAAATAGATCGTTCCCTTCGAGGTGATTCATAATGTTTGAATACAGTATATGCTCCAAAACCTACTGCAAACCGACGTCAATGATATAGGTCTGTAGTTCGATGGATTACTCCTACTACCCTTCTTAAACACCGGTGCGACCTGCGCAATTTTCCAATCTGTAGGTACAGATCTGTCGGTGAGCGAGCGGTTGTATATGATTTCTAAGTAGGGAGCTATTGTATCAGCGTAATCTGAAAGGAACCTAATCGGTATACAATCTGGACCTGAAAACTTGCCTGTATCAAGCGATTTGAGTTGCTTCACAACCCCTAAGGTATCTACTTCTAAGAAACTCATGCTAACAGCTGTTCGTGTTTCAAATTCTGGAATATTCCATTCGTCTTCCCTGGTGAAGGAATTTCGAAAAACTGCGTTCAATAACTCCGCTTTAGCGGCACAGTCGTCGGTACCAGTACCATCGGCACTGCGAAGCGAGGGCATTGACTGCGTCTTGCTGCTTGTGTACTTTACATACGACCAGAATTTCTTCGGATTATCTACCAAATTTCGAGACAATGTTTCGTTGTGGAACCTATTAAAGGCATCCCGCATTGAGGTCCATGCCAAATTTCGCGCGTCTGTAAATTTTAGCCAATCTTCGGAATTTCGCGTTCTTCTGAACTTTGCATGCTTTTTCCGTTGCCTCTGCAACAGCGTTCGGACCTGTTTTGTGTACCATGGGGGATCAGTGCCATCTCTTACCAATTTGTGAGGTATGAATCTCTCAATTGCTGTTGCTACTATATCTTTGAATTTGAGCCACATCTCGTCTACATTTGCATAGTCAGTTCGGAAGGAATGGAGATTGTCTCTTAGGAAGTCTTCTAGTGACACTTTATCCGCTTTTTTAAATAAAATTATTTTGCGTTTCTTTCTGGTGGACTTGGAAGAAACGGTATTGAGCCTAGCTACAACGACCTTGTGATCACTAATCCCTGTATCAGTCATGATGCTCTCTATTAGCTCTGGATTGTTTGTGGCTAAGAGGTCAAGTCTTCCCCCCATGAACCATGGACCTTGCCGTTGGTGGGGAGGCTTGCGTGCCTCAGCGATACAGATGGCCGTACCGTAGGTGCAACCACAACGGAGGGGTATCTGTTGAGAGGCCAGACAAACATGTGGTTCCTGAAGAGGGGCAGCAGCCTTTTCAGTAGTTGCAGGGGCAACAGTCTGGATGATTGACTGATCTGGCCTTGTAACATTAACCAAAACGGCCTTGCTGTGCTGGTACTGCGAACGGCTGAAAGCAAGGGGAAACTACAGCCGTAATTTTTTCCGAAGGCATGCAGTTCTACTGTATGGTTAAATGACTATGGCGTCCTCTTGTGTAAAATATTCCGGAGGTAAAATAGTCCCCCATTTGGATCTCCGGGCGGGGACTACTCAAGAGGACGTCGTTATCAGGAGAAAGAAAACTGGTATTCTACGGATCGGAGCGTGGAATGTCAGATCCCTTAATCGGGCAGGTAGGCTACAAAATTTAAAAAGGGAAATGGATAGGTTAAAGTTAGATATAGTGCGAATTAGTGAAGTTCGGTGGCAGGAGGAACAAGACTTTTGGTCAGGCGAATACAGGGTTATAAATACAAAGTCAAATAGGGGTAATGCAGAAGTAGGTTTAATAATGAATAAAAAAAAAAGGAATGCGGGTAAGCTACTACAAACAGCATAGTGAACGCATTATTGCGGCCAAGATAGACACGAAGCCCGCGCCTACTACAGTAGTACATGTTTATATGCCAACTAGCTCTGCAGATGACGAAGAAATTGCAGAAATGTATGATGAAATAAAAGAAATTATTCAGATAATGAAGGGAGAGGAAAATTTAATAGCCATGGGTGACTGGAATTCGGTAGTAGGAAAACGGAGAGAAGGAAACGTAGTAGGTGAATATGGATTGGGGGTAAGAAATGAAAGAGGAAGCCGCCTGGTAGAATTTTGCACAGAGCACAACTTAATCATAGCTAACACTTGGTTCAAGAATCATGAAAGAAGGTTGTATACATGGAAGAATCCTGGAGATACTAGAAGGTATCAGATAGATTATATAATGATAAGATAGAGATTTAGGAACCAGGTTTTAAATTGTAAGACATTTCCAGGGGCAGATGTGGACTCTGACCACAATCTATTGGTTATGAACTGTAGATTAAAGCTGAAGAAACTGCAAAAAGGTGGGAATTTAAGGAGATGGGACCTGGATAAACTGACTAAACTAGAGGTTGAACAGAGTTTCAGGGAGAGCGTAAGGGAACAAATGACAGGAATGTGGGAAAGAAATACAGTAGAAGAAGAATGGGTAGCTTTGAGGGATGAAGTAGTGAAGGCAGCAGAGGATCAAGTAGGTAAAAAGACGAGGGCTAGTAGAAATCCTTGGGTAACAGAAGAAATATTGAATTTAACTGATGAAAGGTGAAAATATAAAAATGCAGTAAATGAAGCAGGCAAAAAGGAATACAAACGTCTCAAAAGTGAGAATGACAGGAAGTGCAAAATGGCTAAGCAGGGATGGCTAGAGGATAAATGTAAGGATGTAGAGGTTTATCTCACTAGGGGTAAGATAGATACTGCCTACAGGAAAATTAAAGAGACCTTTGGAGAAAAGAGAACCACTTGTATGAATATCAAGAGCTCAGATGGAAACCCAGTTCTAAGCAAAGAAGGGAAAGCGGAAAGGTGGAAGGAGTATATAGAGGGTCTATACAAGGGCGATGTACTTGAGGACAATATTATGGAAATGGAAGAGGATGAAGATGAAATGGGAGTTTTGATACTGCGTGAAGCGTTTGAGAGAGCGCTGAAAGACCTAAGTCGAAACAAGGCCCCGGGAGTAGACAACATTCCATTAGAATTACTGACGGCCTTGGGAGAGCCAGTCCTGACAAAACTCTACCATCTGGTGAGCAAGATGTATGAGACAGGCGAAATACCCTCAGACTACAAGAAGAATATAATAACTCCAATACCAAAGAAAGCAGGTGTTGACAGATGTGAAAATTACCGAACTATCAATTTAATAAGTCACGGCTGCAAAATACGAACGCGAATTCTTTATAGACGAAAGGAAAAACTGGTAGAAGCCGAACTTGTGGAAGATCAGTTTGGATTCCGTAGAAATATCGGAACACGTGAGGCAATACTGACCCTACGGCTTATGTTAGAAACTAGATTAAGGAAAGGCAAACCTACGTTTCTAGCATTTATAGACTTAAGAGAAAGCTTTTGACAATGTTGACTGGCATATTCTCTTTGAAATTCTGAAGGTGGCAGGGGTAAAATACAGGGAGCGAAAGGCTATTTACAATTTGTACAGAAACCAGATAGCAGTTATAAGAGTCGAGAGGCATGAAAAGGAAGCAGTGGTTGGGAAGGCAGTGGGACAGGGTTGTAGCCTCTCCCCGATGTTATTCAATCTGTATATTGAGCAAGCAGTGAAGGAAACAAAAGAAAAATTCGAAGTAGGTATTAAAATCCTTGGAGAAGAAATAAAAACTTTGAGGTTCGCCGATGACATTGTAATTCTGTCAGAGACAGGAAAGGACTTTGAACGAAATGGATAGTGTCTTGAAGGGAGGATATAAGATGAACATCAACAAAAGCAAAACGAGGATAATGGAATGTAGTCGAATTAAGTCAGGTGATGTTGAGGGTATTAGATTAGGAAATGAGACACTTAAAGTAGTAAAGGGGTTTTGCTATTTGAGGAGCAAAATAACTGATAATGGGCGAAGCAGAGAGGATATAAAATGTAGACTGGCAATGGGAAGGAAAGCGTTTCTGAAGAAGAGAAATTTGTCAACATCGAGTATAGATTTAAGTGTCAGGAAGTCGTTTCTGAAAGTATTTGTATGGAGTGTAGCCATGTTTGGAAGTGAAACATGGACGATAAATAGTTTAGACAAGAAGAGAATAGAAGCTTTCGAAATATGGTGCTACAGAAGAATGCTGAAGATTAGATGGGTAGATCACATAACTAATAAGGAGGTGTTGAATAGGACTGGGGAGAAGAGAAGTTTGTGGCACAACTTGACTAGAAGAAGGGATCGGTTGGTTGGACATGTTCTGAGGCATCAAGGGATCACCAATTTAGTATTGGAGGGCAGCGTGGAGGGTAAAAGTTGTAGAGGGAGACCAAGAGATGAATACACCAAGCAGATTCAGAAGGATGTAGGTTGCAGAAGGTAATGGGAGATGAAGCAGCTTGCACAGGATAGAGTAGCATGGAGAGATGCATCAAAACAGTCTCAGGACTGAAGACCACAACAACAAGAGGTCAATTGTGTTTTCACAACCATTTACAATTCGAGTGGGTTCGTGGACTAACTGCTCGAAATAATTTTCGGAGAAAGCATTTATGACAATCTCGGAGGATGTTTACTGCCTACCACCGGTTTTGAACAAGTATTTTTGCCAACATATCGAGGGAAAGTTGAAGTCTCCACCAACTATAACTGTATGAGTGGGTTATTTATTTATTACGAGATTCAAATTTTCTCTGAACTGTTCAGCAACTATATCATCGGAGTCTGGGGGTCGGTAGAAGGAGCCAATTATTAACTTAGTTCGTCTGTTAAGTATAACCTCCACCCATACCAATTCGCACGGAGTATCTACTTCGACTTCACTATAAGATAAACCACTAATGACAGACACAAACACTCCACCACCAATTCTGCCTAATCTATCTTTCCTGAACACTGTCTGAGACTTCGTAAAAATTTCTGCGGAATTATTTCAGGCTTTAGCCAGCTTTCTGTACCTATAACGATTTCAGCTTCTGTGCTTTCTATTAGCGCTTGAAGCTCAGGGACTTTCCCAGTACAACTACAACAATTTACAACTACAATTCCGACTGTTCCTTGATCCAAGCACGTCCTGTATTTGCCATGCACCCTTTGAGATTGCAGTCCACCCTGTACTTTCCCGAGGCCTTCTAACCTAAAAAACCGCCCAGTCTACGCCATACTGCCTCCGCTACCCGTGTAGCCGCCAGCTGAGTGTAGTGAACTCCTGACCTATTCAGCGGAACCCGAAACCCCACCACCCTATGGCGCAAGTCAAGGAATCTGCAGCCAACACGGTCGCAAAACCATCTGAGCCTCTGATTCAGACCCTCCACCCGGCTCTGCACCAAAGGCCCGCAGTCGGTTCTGTCAACGATGCTGCAGATAGTGATCTCTGCCTTCATCTCGTAAGCAAGACCCGCAGCCTTCACCAAATCAGATAGCCGCTGGAATTCAGAGAGAATTTCCTCAGATCCAAGCGACGCACGTCATTAGTGCCGATATGTGCCACCACCTGCAGCTGGCTGCATCCTGTGCTCTTCATGGCATCCGGAAGGACCCTTTCCACATCAGGAATGACTCCACCCGGAATGCACACGGAGTGCACACTGGATTTCTTCCCCTCCTTAGCCGCCATATCCCTGAGGGGCCCCATTACGCGCCTAACATTGGAGCTCCCAACTACCAATAAGCCCACCCTCTGCGATTGCCCGGACCTTGAAGGCTGAGAATCATCCTCTGAAACAGGGCTGGCAGCTGCATCTGGCTCAGCCAGAGACAGTGCCTGAAACCTGTTTGTCAGACGCACCGTGGAGGCTTTCTGATCAGCCTCCGGGGACGTCTTTCGCTGCCTGCCACGCCTTGGAACGACCTCCCAATCAACCACAGGCGAGGGCTCAGCCCCCCTGCGGGCAGCAACCGGGGCAACCACAGCGATAGACCGATCTGGGGACAGACGGGACGAGGTTGATATCCCCGTGATACCCAAGTCCGGCTCCCCACAGTGGTGCTCATTGGCAACAGCTTCAAGCTGTGCAACCGAAGTTAGCGCCGCTTGCAGCTGTGAGTGAAGGGATGCCAACTCAGCCCTCATCCGAACACAGCAATCACAGTTCGTTTAGTAAGTGCGAAAGTGTAAGGAATGGTACGTAGTTTAAATTGCGGGCGCGTACTTTCCTACAAAAGTCATCTAACTGATGCAATATTTTGCTTCCTCCTGCGTGTATTTCACAAAATGACCATGAAGGTACAATAATGGAGCTGAATTCATGTTCCCGAGTGGAACAGGAATGGGAAGAAGTGACAGCGGTACACGAGGTCCCCTCCGCCACATGCCGAAAGGTGGATTGCAGAGCGTAGATGTAGATGTAGTATTTGATTCCTGGTCGTGTCTGTGAGCTCACCCTCTTGGCTATTGTGGAAGTTAAAGCCAGTACCCAGTATTTCATGAGAGAAGTCTTTGTCAAGACGATTGGTCAAACTTTCCATAATCAATCTATTTGGTTTATGAACGAAACCTACTAGGATGGCTAAAAAGGCTAGTGACGCGTACACGGATGCGGGTGTTTTCCAACACCTGTTCGGAACAAACTTCTAAATTTCCCAAAAGGAAGCAGCACTTTGAAAAGGAGTGCTGTTAGTGAAAGCAGGAAGGATGCAATGAATGTGCTTCATTCTGCTTCTGAGGCTGACCGACTAGAAGACCTGACTATTGAAATTATTTTACGTAGCAGCTTGGAGAGAGTGGAAATCAAGATGGTTTGGGTGGCAGCCTTCATGGTTGTAGGCGCACAAGTGACACTTTAAAAGTTTTGCAGGTTGCGAGTTGGGTTATCCTTCGGGATTGATAAATTTCTCTTCCTTTCATTATGTGAAACTTAAAATAGTTCAAAAGTTAATTCCCATGTGCAGGCATGTAATTCCAATCAATCATTCTCAGTCATTCTCTGCTTACATATGCGAGTGTTGTGGTTATTACCATGCAAGCGTTGCACAGGGAGAAAGGCCTCATATCATCAGAGAGCCTGTAGGAAGCTGGAGATGGTGTTTCATGAATGACGTCGACTTAGTAAGGTCTAACTTCTATTTCTAGGTCTTCTTCTTCTTCTTCACCCTCTAGATATCCACCCCTGGACAATGGCCTCTTCCATAGATTTCCAAGTCATCTTTGCTGGTTTTTTCACACATATCTTGGGATGTCGTCTCTCCATCACGCCAAAAGACGTTTGACGCTCCTATCTGCCTTCCTCGGACGCCATGCATCACTGTTTCGGCCCATTTGAAGTTGTTACTGGCAACATGTTCTTCCCAACGGCGCTTCAGTGTCACTATCCGCTCGACAGTGTCGTAGACCTCTGTTTTCCTTGAATCTTCGTTCCTAATCCTGTCTCTCACATTCATTCCAAGCATTGCTCTCTCTGTTGCCCTTTGACAGTTCCGCAGCTGATCTGCACTGCTTGTTGTGTCACTGTTTTGAGACCGTGTTTTGTCACTGGAAAGATGTATGTGTCATGAACCTTCCTTTTTCAGTTTAAAGTTATAGTTAGTTTGCGGAGAATGTAATCAAGTTTCATGAATGCCATTTATGTGGGGCCAATTCGCTAAGTTATTTGTGCTGTCTGGTTATCTTCCCAAGTTGCATTTTATGTCCCACATAAATGTATTCATTTACTACAGCCAAGGGGTGGTTTGCAGTGGAGACTGTGATAATGGCAAGGCGCATGATTGCTATCTTCTGAAGATTAATTTCGAGGCCTATGGATTGGGAGGGATCTTTGAGTTCCCTGACCATTGTTAACAGTTCATTTGAGACTCTGCTGAAGAGGCTGATATCATCTGCAAAGCGAAGATGGTTGAGATGTTTTTCATCTTCGTTGACACTTTTCTGTCCGGAGGACAGCCTCTTGAACAGATCATGTAGGGCTAAAGTGAATAATTTAGTCTAAGCGCTTCAGTCTGGAACCGCGCGACTGCTACGGTCGCAGGTTCGAAGGCCTCGGGCATGGATGTGTGTGGTGTCCTTAGGTTAGTTAGGTTTAAGTAGTTCTTAGTTCTAGGGAACTGATGACCTCAGATGTTAAGTCCCATAGTGCTCAGAGCCATTTGAACCATTTTGAATAATTTAGATGACATTGTTTCTCCTTGTCTGATGCATTTTCTCACAGGAACATTCCCAGTGATCACATTTTCCTTATATCGGTCATGTCGAACGCCTTCTGGTAGTTCATGAAGGACATTTGAAACGGATTTATACTCCATAGAATTCACTACGTGTGCATACTGCTTGAATATGTCCAGTTGTACTGAAACCTTTTCTGAAACCCACTTGTATGACTGGCTGGTAAAAGACAAATTTATGACTCAGTCAGTCAGTATTGATTTTCGTTAGCATCTAGATAAAAAAACTAATAAATGCACTTGTTTTAAAGGTGAGAATGACTTCTCCATTCTCCCAAGACTCTAGAATTGTTCCTTCCCTGAGACATTTATTTAAAAGGATCAGGGGTGCTTGTTAAAGTGTCGTTGCTCCAATTCTACACATCTCGCTCATGACCTGATCTCCTCCAGGCACATTACAATTCTTGAGTTGTTTAGGTTCTAGTTCTTTCGACCTTAAATTCACTACTGATCTTCGTGATTCATCATGCAGACTTTTGGTTGTCACCGACTGCAGAGCTTTTGAAAAGTCCTCGACAGTTTTATATAATTTTGTCTCTTCCAGAAAGAACTTATCCTCTACCTTTGGAATTTTGTGAATGATCAGCTTACCTTTCGACTGACTACAACGATTCTCATGTTCACACTTCTTTTTTGTCTCCTCGATCAGTCTCATGTTTTGCGTTCTCTGATAGCTGCTCATTGTCTTATATTCGTTTTTGTTGAGGTCTCTGAATTTGGGTGAGTCTGTCAGTGTTTAACCTTTTTTCTGTAAGCTGTTATGTTTTAAGGTTGAATTTCGGATTCCTTTACTTTTGTTCGAAGCTGTCGGTCGTTTCTGTTGTGACTTCGCCCGGTACCATTCCTTTTAACTTTTCTGTCGGTATTTTTTTGTCTGTGCATCGGCTGAACTCCTTTCTTTTCTCTTTCAGCTCACTTATCGTAGGCAGGAGCTTTCTTGACATATGTTTTCTCTCGAATCGAATGTCAATATGAATCGTGGCTCTAACTAGCCTATGGTCGCTATCTGTATTGAAACAGTTATAAGTGACACATCTGAACACATTCGGTTGTTGTATGTTAGGATGTAATCTATTTCAGCCTTAATCATGCCACCAGGGCTTCTCCAAGTCCACATCCTTTTTGAGTTTTTCTCGTAAAATGTGTTCAAGCAGTATAAAGGTTCTTTGTAAAGAAACTTCGTCATCATTTGTGCTCTCTGGTTTTATGTTCCAATTAAAAAATTTCGAGTTAAGGGAGGGTCTTCTCTAGGCTTAGCTTTTATCTCAACATCTAATTGCCAAATATTAAGGAAAATGTGGTGTTTTTTGAATTTTTTACTGTTGTCAGATCTTTATACAACTGTTCTACTTTTCCATTGTTTGATGTGGAAGTAGATGTGTAGGCACAAATTATCTGGAGGGTAGTCTTACCATTCAACTCAAGGGCGCTATGTAGATCACTCTGAGCCAGACAGGGTCTTGCTGATAAGGTGTTTCCTCCTGTTGTCAATCAGTAAAGTTATGCCGCCAATTCACAGATTTAGTTCATGGTTATTTTGAAATGGGAGGATAGCTATTGCTTTGGCTTTTAGATTTATCACACCAATTCTGAGTACATCCCAGAGAGTACATCCAATTTGATGTTCTGCAATTTGTGTTCCAAACAAGCAAGATAATCTCCCAACCTCATGGTGCGAATACTACAGGGTGTTTCAAAAATGACCGGTATATTTGAAACGGCAATAAAAACTAAACGAGCAGCGATAGAAATACACCGTTTGTTGCAATATGCTTGGGACAACAGTACATTTTCAGGCAGACAAACTTTCGAAATTACAGTAGTTACAATTTTCAACAACAGATGGCGCTGCGGTCTGGGAAACTCTATAGTACGATATTTTCCACATATCCACCATGCGTAGCAATAATATGGCGTAGTCTCTGAATGAAATTACCCGAAACCTTTGACAACGTGTCTGGCGGAATGGCTTCACGGGCAGATGAGATGTACTGCTTCAGCTGTTCAATTGTTTCTGGATTCTGGCGGTACACCTGGTCTTTCAAGTGTCCCCACAGAAAGAAGTCGCAGGGGTTCATGTCTGGCGAATAGGGAGGCCAATCCACGCCGCCTCCTGTATGTTTCGGATAGCCCAAAGCAATCACACGATCATCGAAATATTCATTCAGGAAATTAAAGACGTCGGCCGTGCGATGTGGCCGGGCACCATCGTGCATAAACCACGAGGTGTTCGCAGTGTCGTCTAAGGCAGTTTGTACCGCCACAAATTCACGAAGAATGTCCAGATAGCGTGATGCAGTAATCATTTCGAATCTGAAAAATGGGCCAATGATTCCTTTGGACGAAATGGCGGCCCAGACCAGTACTTTTTGAGGATGCAGGGATGATGGGACTGCAACATGGGGCTTTTCGGTTCCCCATATGCGCCAGTTCTGTTTATTGACGAAGCCGTCCAGGTAAAAATAAGCTTCGTCAGTAAACCAAATGCTGCCCACATGCATATCGCCGTCATCAATCCTGTGCACTATATCGTTAGCGAATGTCTCTCGTGCAGCAATGGTAGCGGCGCTGAGGGGTTGCCGCGTTTGAATTTTGTATGGATAGAGGTGTAAACTCTGGCGCATGAGAAGATACGTGGACGTTGGCGTCATTTGGACCGCAGCTGCAACACGGCGAACTGAAACCCGAGGCCGCTGTTGGATCACCTGCTGCACTAGCTGCGCGTTGCCCTCTGTGGTTGCCGTACGCGGTCGCCCTACCTTTCCAGCACGTTCATCCGTCACGTTCCCAGTCCGTTGAAATTTTTCAAACAGATCCTTTATTGTATCGCTTTTTGGTCCTTTGGTTACATTAAACCTCCGTTGAAAACTTCGTCTTGTTGCAACAACACTGTGTTCTAGGCGGTGGAATTCCAACACCAGAAAAATCCTCTGTTCTAAGGAATAAACCATGTTGTACACAGCACACTTGCACGTTGTGAACAGCACACGCTAACAGCAGAAAGACGACGTACAGAATGGCGCACCCACAGACTGCGTTGTCTTCTATATCTTTCACATCACTTGCAGCGCCATCTGTTGTTGAAAATTGTAACTACTGTAATTTCGAAAGTTTGTCCGCCTGAAAATGTACTGTTGTCCCAAGCATATTGCAACAAACGGTGTATTTCTATCGCTGCTCATTTAGTTTTTATTGCCGTTTCAAATATACCGGTCATTTTTGAAACACCCTGTACATGCTGCAGCATAGAAACTATTGTGCAAGTTTTTATTTATTTTGTTGTTTATTTGTATTATTTGGATTTTTGACCCCCTCCGTCGCTGAATTCATGGACCAGACTCACTTTTCAGCGTGAGATTCTGAGCATCCAGCTCTACTTAGCTACTGTATGCTTGTTTTAAAGTTCAACCCTTTCATTTAGGCAAAGTTTGGACCATAGCTTCTCACACTGGTCCAATGTGGGTTGAGAAGAGATGGAAGGTTGTACAGGAATTAATAGAGGTTTGGAAAAAGGGCTTTAAGGCACATTCTCCTCAGGATATGGAGGCGAGGTAGAACAAGTGGTTGTACAGGGCAGGGACACAGCTTCCTGAGATGATCTTGCTCCCACCATGATCTTGAGAGGGAACCACCTACTACCCATGAGGTGTAACTAAATCCAACAAATTACATTCTTCCTCATAGGAACTTCAAGTGTGGTGTTTTTGAGTGGCTTTCTCCCATTTGACTTTGAACTGCTATCCTTTTTGTTTGGTGGATAACATCAGTGGAAGTTGTTTGGCGCCAGCTGGAAGCAGTTTATGACCTGTTACGCTATACATTTTCCACTCCAGTGATAATATCTCAGAATCATAAAAGTGATTAGATTGCTACAGGGTATATATTAGTGACACAGGAGTAGTGACAATTTTAACCCTGTGTTGGGCTTCAAAGTGGGCCAGATGAAACTTATTTAGACTGATTCTGTACATGTACCACTGTAGATAATTTGTCTTGGTCAGCTAGTAAATGTTCCCAAGTACCTACCTGCACCAATACATTGCATAAATTTGTTATTGTGAAACGTTTTTTCTGTAGTATTAGCTCCTTCGTGTGTGGGACTACACCCTCTACATTATTTATGAATGCAAAAACGATTTTAAATGTCCGCTGTAGTCTGTCAGAAACTTTTTTATTACAGATAAACTTTATTATATCTTATATTAAATGAATGGGAAGTTTAGGCCTATGGCCAATTAGTTGATACTGCAGGTATTTGACAATGACCACAGACAAAAGTGGCCTGTAATGTAATATATAATGCAGCAGAGTTCATATGCATAAAAAATTCATATTTAAATGATTTCAGCATTCAAAAATTTTCATGTAAGTCCTTTTCTCCTTTATGGGCATTACATTATGCTGACAGTATACTGAATGGATGTCTGCAGGTACCTGTAACAAATAATACTCCATTTCTGACAATCCATCATCATCTGTAAACAGTGGTAAACTCCAACATGACCATACCACAGACAACTGATTATCACTTTTCAAAGTAGTGTTGGGCATCCACTTGGGTGAAATGGAACATAAAACATTTCCTTTCAGTTAAGCAAATTGACAAGCTGAGTTCAGTGTTTTATACAGCACAAAAGACCAAATGCAGGTTGTGACCAAAATCATGCTATTGAGAAATGAATATTAATTACCACTCTACTTAGAATTCAGTGGCTTCAGAAAGCATTTGAATGTGTTCCAACTAAAACTGAACAATGAGCACTCAGTAACAAAAGATGTTTCAACCTTTTTTTTACATGCTGAAGAACACATTTACTACTGCTACAGCTTCCATGATACTTCATCATGGTTAAGGGACATTCAGAATTTCAAGGGAACTCAGGAATAGAATTCACACATCATGGATACTATTCTGGAAAAACAAGGACTGTGAGCTGATGGAACACATCTAATTCACCTATGTTCTCCTAATAACACAGCAGTATGCCTCTAATCACAGAATTGAATAGAGCAAGCTTGATAGTAAGCATGAAAATTAATAGTAATAAGACTAGAATAATGAATACTCAACAAGTCAAAGAAATACTTCAAATTAATAATGAATTTAGAGAATCAGTTGATGGCATTTTTGTATTCAAGAAAAAGAAAATAAACTGGATATAAGGAAAATGCTTCAGGTGTTTTGGATTATCTAAACAGGGTTTATAAACTAAGTTTTTGAGGACTCTAATTCTGGAACCTTACAGTCTGTCTTTATAACAAGTTTTGAATTACAGTTGTGAGACATGGACTTCTAATGAGGAAACTATTCGAAAAGTGAGTCTTCCTCTGAGTAATGGAGAGATGCAATTTGGGAATTACTACAATAGATGAGAACACAAGCAAATGGACCAGTCAACAGACAGAAGTAGGAGATACAATCGTGAATGAAGTGGAAATGAAATGGAAATGTGTGGGGCTGTAGCCAGGGGAATTGATGGTAGATTAACTTATGAACTTTCTGCTGTATTTCAGAATATAAGAAATTACTAAGACAATGAACTAATGGTAGATGGCTAGATGACCCCATGAAAATTCTGCAAGTGGCCTTTATGGAGCAATGGATAAAAAATGATGATGATAACCACACTTCTATACATTGTGTGGGTGATCAATGTGTACGTTTATGATGATATGGACATATTACATTAATGGCTATTGAGCTACAAGTATGAACTCAATGAGTTAAAAAAGAGGTAAATTAAAAAACAACTACCTTGTGACTCCAAGAGTACAAACAGTTTAAAAGCTTGCATAAATAATGGTGTCATGTCAGAATAGGGTTTTGTTACATGAACTATTGCTCTGTTCACTTATTTTAGCAAATGTTATCTAATCTGCTTAATTTATGATTTCCTTGATGTGGGGAATGGTGAATCAGTTTGTACATTTACAATTCTTGAGATGTCATGTTGAATAATTAAATAAATGTATTATCTTCTGTCACTTCAGAGTCAGTTTTATGATAATCTGTCTATTTCCATAAGACAGGTAGATATTTAAGAATGCATTGAAGATTTTATCACTGGCTGACTTTTTATCAAATACATGTTTGAATTTTATCCACCTTGATACACTGCTTCCAGTCTCTCACAGCAAATTCTCACATTTCAAGTTTCATTATGAAATCTACATTATGACTGCTGCTCTACAAAAGGCACGTGTCTGTCAAACAAGGCAGGAAATACAAATATATTAGAGAAAATTATGTATTTGTCTTCATAATTGATTTATAAATCCATTTTGATTATTTACTATTGCTCTGTTCACTTATTTTTGCAAATGTTATCTATCTGCTCAATTTATGATTACCCTGATATGGTGAATGGGGATTCAGTTTGTACATTTACAGTTTTTGAGAGGTCATATTGGATAATTAAATAAATGTATTTGCTTCTGTCACTTCCAAGTCAATTTTTTGATAATCTGTCTATTTCAGTCATACTGTTAATTTTCTACAGCTGAAAGATTATTTGAATTAGTGACACCAAACATTTAATTGGAACATTTGCCATAATTACATTAATAATCAAAATTCATTTGTAGATCAATTATGAAGATAAATATATAATTTTCTCTAATATACTTGTATTTCCTGCCATCTTTGAGAGACACATGTCTTTTGTAGAGCAGCAGTCACAATGTGGATTTGATAATGAAATTTAAAATGTTAGAATTCTCAGTCAGTGGATGGAAGCAATGTATCAAGGTGGATAAAGTAAAACTTATATTTGATGAAAAGTAAGCCTACAATAAAATCTTCAATGCACTCTCAAATATCTACCTATCTTATAGTATTAGAATTTAAGATAATGCATGAGGACCCGAAGTCACTGGATGAAAATTGGCTACAACAATGAATATTCAGCTGTATCAAGAAAATAGACAGATCACCATTAGTTATAATGTTTTTCTGAAACAATGAGGATACAGTGTCTATTCCAATCCAGCATTATTTGTATAGAGTGAACAGAAGAATTTTGATCGCCTTGGATACATGAGAACAGATAAACAACAGGTGTAAATGTCTAGTGCCCATCGCTAAGCATATTTTTATCACACTTGTTTCCTATAATTGTAACAAAATGCATGGTTCCTCCTTGTTGGAATGTTGAAGCATTTCAGAGTTTTTTTCGTTGAGAGTATAGTAGCAGGAAAGACATTAAAATTATGCAGTTTAAATCATTGGTAAGTAGGTGTGAATGGGATTAACAATTACACAAGGAACTGTTCCATGTGACCCATACAAAATGAAACAATCGACAATATTTACGAAATATATTTCATTTCAGACATATGTTCCTAAAATATAACAATGAATTCATGATAAAATAACGAATAATACAATTACAGGTAAGAATTCAGTTCATTAAATCATACATGATATTCATTACAAAGTATTAACACATAAAATTATCGCATATGACTCCAATTTTGGTACTTCTACAGTACTGATGTGTACAAATATATTTCTAGTTTCCAGATATAATGTAATTTTACCCACACCACATGCATACATAAACTAATAAGGCAACACAATACTTTTGTTATCCTTCATTATTTCCTGAAGAACAAGAAAATATGTTCATACTTAACTTCATAGCATCTTATATGCTGTCTTTCGGCCATGAGTATTCATAAATGACAAAGCATCAGAATTCCACTTTTACAGTCGTATTATAGTATCATGAAAGCCATCTTAGTGTAGGCAATCTTGTACTGTTTACTGAACAGTACAAAAAACGTGTATTTTCTTACATACTAAACAAGTTCCCAGAAAAAATAAAAATATTTACATATTTCTGTTTGTGATGTTATGTTGAAATCAGCAAAAGGTGCATGCAATAACTCTGGTAACAAAAAACTATTGTCAATGATTTACTGCATTTTGAAGGAAGAGAATAAGACGTTTGTGATAAGAATGGAGGAAGAAGAAGAAGAAGAGGAACAAGCCAGGTTATGCAATGAATGTGATCAAGCTCTGCTTTGTGAGTAAAAGGTTAGAGTTTTGTTAAACTCTAGTGTATGGATAAGCATGTCTTTATTATATTCCACATTGTTGGCAGAGCAAGTAGAAACATTTTCCCAGCTCACCATACAGACCAGTCACATCAGTAAAGTGTTTCCTTGCTGAACGCCTATTTCCAGTTGTTACGTGCAACATTTTCGGCTTAAAATAAGCGTAACCGACAACTAACTCACAAGCCCATTACAACTGAATTTGAAACATAAAGTACTAATAAAAACACCTTTGGAGGAACGGTACATGACATCATCTCACAAAAACGTTTAAAATGAAGGCCCACAATAACATAACATTTAAATTAAAAAAACTCGAATTTGCAGCTAAATTCTATGTTCTTCCTACGATTTTTCACAACTACAGTAGTCTCCACAAAAGCAGTCTGATAATCAAAGCGGTCGTTCTGCAACTAGAGCGCCAGCACAACATATAACGCCCTACAACTTGGAGGCCGAGAAGTGAACACTGCGGGGCATAGGAATGAAGCATCGCCGTAAAGTAGCAGCCATTAAGGCCGCAAGACTATTAGACCCTTTGGGTTGGAACTACGTACGGTCCAAATGTGTTACTTGATGATCAGTACGGTCAACTTCCGCGGACTCCACAAGTTGCTAAACCAAGATTTATGAGGAATCTATAAAGGTTTCGCCACTGAAGAAGATTCGGAAAGTAGGAACCGACAAGTCGGAAATATTCGTTAAAATAAAGGCATAATACACGAAACGAAGTTGTTTATTAGTTGACAACGGTCAAAATACGTACTCTTGAACGACAGGCCAACGATATATCACACGACGCTTGCTGAGAAATGTTAAGATGAGGCCTGCGAAAGTAATATGTGGCAAACGGCAGTGCTAAGAAACGGCGAAGTCTCCATCTAGTTCATCAAAATTTTTATGTAAGAAAAGAGGCGTGCTTGCGAAGCAGACGTAGCACAGAAAGATTTTATAACAAGAAAAGTCCAAGCGTCTTTGTAGACTGAGCACGATAGATGGTATATGAAAACTTAAAGATTCGTGCAGATCAAAGAGACGAGAACGAAGCTGCGAAGTGTGTTGACAGTTGTCTCTCCGACCGTGGAAGCAGTCGGCGGCAAAGTCGCCCCCGCGACCGGCCGACCTCCTTTGACTGTGCGCTCTCACAAGTCCGTCCAAATTACGGCCTTGCGCTTCTTGTCAACGCTCGCCATGAATGAGCCGTGCGGGTGGAACGACACTGCTGTGACGCCGTTCGACCTGTGAAGAGGAGAGTATGCACAAGTTAATTCATCTGAATGGGGAAAAAAATATTAGCTCCTATGTTACTTTCACTAGGCATAAACTGCTTCTGCCTACATACAGTATTAATGCTCCTAAGTTAACACTAAACTAAGAAGAGAAAGCGGTAATCCTTTGATCGATAATGCCCATGCTATTGTTGCACCATGACGAGACATCAGAAGAGATGCTAGCGAAATATGAACTGACCTGTTCCCTGCGTAGCTCTACCAGAAGTGCGCCTCTGAACTGTCACGTTACGGAACCGGTAGTGGGTTCCCATGTGTGTGGATGAAGGGCCAATCGACCAAGGACGCGACGACAACTGGCATACAAGAGCGATTCATTCCCGCGGAAAATCACACTGCTGTGGCAAGAGGCTTGTCCAAAAGTTATTGGAACGAGGTATGAAAGACTGAAGATCTACACAAGGGCACTTGGTATAGGCGAATCCCACTGACTTTACAGAAGGTTCAATGGTATGTTCCAAAGGGAGCTCTGAACTGTAACTTCTGTGGCAGAGGGACCACGAGACTGTTTGTGAGGGTCATTACCACGTTGAAATTTAACCACAGCTGCCATGAACAAGATCTTTACGGGCTCTGCCCCATACCGTCACCATTATGCGATTTTAGGGTGGTCCAGGAGATACGAGTCGTATCTCCTTCGGCTGCCCACGATACAGAAGGAAACCCGACTGCCCGGTTACGGAGTTGGTAAGTTTGGGTTTGTGTTGTGTCTGTGTGTGCGCGCGCGAATACATGGTATTTGTGGTGTATCATTTTTGAAAACGCATTTTCTTTTTTTTTTTTTTTTTTCGTTGCCTTTTCTTATTGAAATCGGCATCTGGAAAAGTGTTGATATCCAGGAAAATGATAAAACGAATGTTTTTTAAAAACTGTCTAATACGTATTTTATACTAGACACGTCTTCGGCCGGAATCTTATTGACTGGAGTAGAATTACCTTCAGTCATCAGTCCCGCTTCGAACAGCTCTGATGGCTAGGGAACACATGTCTGGAGACGCCCCAGAGAGAGGTGGGATACCAATTTGACTGTCGCCCGACAAACAAGAGTCTTCTGTGGTGCCGTGGAGCCGTGCCCTTTGGTTGTCATCCACGGCACACTACAGCACAGTGGTACATCGACGGTATTTTACTCCCCGTTTTGTTGCCCTTCATGGCAACATATCCTTGGCTTAAATTTCAACAAGATAATGTCAGCCCACATATGGCGAGAGTTTGTATTGCTTGTCTTCGTGTTTGTTATACCAGAAAGCGGCCAGAAAAGTTGCCGGATCTCTCCCCAATTGAGATCGTTTGGAGCATTAAGGGTAGGGCCTTCCAACCAGCTCTGGATTTTGACGATCTAACGCACCAGTTGGACAGAATTTGGCACAATATCACTCAGAAAGACATCCAACAACTCTTATCAGTCAACGGCAAACGTCCGAAGCTCGTGGTCTAGTGCTTAGCGTTGCTGCCTCTGGATCACCGGGTCCCGGGTTCTATTTACGACCGGGTTGGAGATTTTCTCTGCCTGGGGACTGAGTGTTTGTGTTGTCCTCCTCATTATATCATCATCATTTGTGACAGTGGCAAGATTGGATTGTGTACAACTGGGGAGTTTGTACAGGGGCTAATGACCGCGCAGCTGAGCGCCCAACTAACCAACCGTCAACATCATCATCATCATCATCAATGCCAAACCGAATAAATGTTTGCATAAGGGCCAAAGGAAGACGAACGTGTTACTGACTTGCAGAACTTGTGAAACACTTTCTCTTGAATAAATCAATTAATTATTCTGAAATTATGATCTTACGTTTGTGTATACATATACGTTACATCTACCAATTTCCGTCCCATTCGGATAATTCCTTCGTGATACATCTTTTTTTCTGAGAGTGTAGTTGGGAGCGTCCTCAAGCAGATACGATATTTGACCGCAGGACTCCAATGTGAGCTAGAATGTTCCGAAGTATTTCATAAAATAATAACTGAAATAGAAGCATCTCACATCAAACTCACCATTTCATCCGAAGTTCATTTATTCTTAGGAAATGCCTTAAATGAAAGATCTGTATCTTATCTTGCAAAATGTGCAGCTGGTTTTGTTTCATGCGTAGGTTGCCGTTAGCAACACAACACAAACGGCTGTGCCTGGAGTAGTGCCACTACTGCAAAGTGTGGACTTCATGTGAATGGAATCACACTGTGTTTCGTCACAGATCGCAGTTCTCCATACGCCAAATAACCGTCGTTGGCGAGCACAGCACCGACCTCAGGACAGGTCCTCATGCGAGGTATGGTTATCCATTGGCCATGACGTCAGGTCATGACTGGTAACGACTGAGGGACCTATGAAAGCACAGTGGTACTCTTGTGGACGACTTCTTACACAATGGTAAGGAGAGATGGGATACAGAGAGATGCGACAACGGTCACTGTGAGAAAGCTGGACAGGTGCAGAAATGATTAGTGAACAAGCTAACACAACAAACAGAAGATTTACTTAAATACGTATCTCCAAATTTAAGACTCTTTAGAGATGATACAACAGGAAACAGAGTCCAGCTATCGATTTCCCAAGGAAGTGACTCCAGGCACGAGTGGTGTCAGCCACTGCTACTGGCCGTCCTATATTGCAGTGACAGAGGGCACTAGAAGTACCGAACCGCCACACGCATAGCTCAGCAGGCGTGCTCCATTGCGTCTGCAGGATCCCGCACGGCCGCTATTGGCACCTCAGGTAAACTTGCAGTTCCACTGCTATGGGGACGTCCTGCATCCTCATGTGTTACCTGTCATGTGGCAGTATCGTGGTGCCAGTTCTAAACAGGAAAATGGTCGTCCGTACGTGGCAAGTGTCTCTATTGACTGTCTTCGTGGTGTTGAGGTACACCCATGCCAGCAAGATCCCTACAGCTGTCCCTGACATAATACGTGTGGGACAGATGGGACCAGTTTGAATGTCAACTTTGTCCCAGTGCCAGTGTACAGGATATCATTTACAACAGTTGTCAACAAGCTTGCCTCAGAAGAGTATCCACTGCCTTATGACAGCCTTCCCAACGGAACCAGTGCATGCATCCAGGCCAGAGGCGGTGCAACGTCATATTAATAAGTGGGCTCGCACTCCCAAGTTCTCTGGAAATTTCACTCGAGTTTTTAATCTCTGAAATGACATTACACACCTTCTAAACCTGTGCAGTTTCCTCCTACCCTTATGGGTGCTTAACTTCTTTTTTTTTCTTTTCTTTTCTTTTGTCAGGCAGTATACAGGATGTTACAAAAAGGTACGGCCAAACTTTCAGGAAACATTCCTCACACACAAAGAAAGAAAATATGTTATGTGGACATGTGTCCCGAAACGGTTACTTTCCATGTTAGAGCTCATTTTATTACTTCTCTTCAAATCACAGTAATCATGGAATGGAAACACACAGCAACAGAACGTACCAGCGTGACTTCAAACACTTTGTTACAGGAAATGTTCAAAATGTCCTCCGTTAGCAAGGTTACATGCATCCACCCTCCGTCGCATGGAATCCCTGATGCGCTGATGCAGCCCTGGAGAATGGCGTATTGTATCACAGCCGTCCACAATACGAGCACGAAGAGTCTCTACATTTGGTACCGGGGTTGCGTAGACAAGAGCTTTCAAATGCCCCCATAAATGAAAGACAAGAGGGTTGAGGTAAGGAGAGCGTGGAGGCCATGGAATCGGTCCGCCTATACCAATCCATCGGTCACCGAATCTGTTGTTGAGAGGCGTACGAACACTTCGACTGAAATGTGCAGGAGCTCCATCGTGCATGAACCACATGTTGTGTCGTACTTGTAAAGGCACATGTTCTAGCAGCACAGGTAGAGTATCCCGTATGAAATCATGATAACGTGCTCCATTGAGCGTAGGTAGAAGAACATGGGGCCCAATCAAGACATCACCAACAATGCCTGCCCAAACGTTCACAGAAAATCTGTGTTGATGACGTAATTGCACAATTGCGTGCGGGTACTCGTCGGCCCACACATGTTGATTGTGAAAATTTACAATTTGATCACGTTGGAATGAAGCCTCATCCGTAAAGAGAACATTTGCACTGAAATAAGGATTGACACATTGTTGGATGAACCATTCGCAGAAGTGTACCCGTGGAGGCCAATCAGCTGCTGATAGTGCCTGCACACGCTGTACATGGTACGGAAACAACTGGTTCTCCCGTAGCACTTTCCATACAGTGACATGGTCAACGTTACCTTGTACAGCAGCAACTTCTCTGACGCTGGCATTAGGGTTATCGTCAACTGCACGAAGAATTGCCTCGTCCATTGCAGGTGTCCTCGTCGTTCTCTTCCCCAGTCGCGAGTCATAGGCTGGAATGTTCCGTGCTCCCTAAACCGCTCAATTGCTTCGAACGTGTTCCTGTCGGGACACCTTCGTTCTGGAAATCTGTCCCGATACAAACATACCGCACCACGGCTATTGCCCCGTGCTAATCCATACATCAAATGGGCATCTGCCAACTCCGCATTTGTAAACATTGCACTGACTGCAAAACCACGTTCGTGATGAACAGTAACCTGTTGATGCTACGTACTGATGTGCTTGATGCTAGTACTGTAGAGCAATGAGTCGCATGTCAACACAAACACCGAAGTCAACAATACCTTCCTTCAATTGGGCCAATTGGCGGTGAATCGACGAAGTACAGTACATACTGACGAAACTGGTGAGCTCTAAAATGGAAATTAAGCGTTTCCGGACACATGTCCACATAACATCTCTTCTTTATTTGTGTGTGAGGAATGTTTCCTGAAAGTTTGGCCGTACCTTTTTGTGACACCCTGTATACAATTTTAAAAAGATTTCAGTAACACCTGCGTGTTTCGCTGAGGCAGTGCTCCTAGCCTGTGCACTGGCCCCGGCGGGCGCGCCACCCGCCACTCACCCGTGCTCCTGCAGCGTGTGCTCCAGCTTGCCGGTGGCGACGGCCCAGACGAGCAGCGAGCCGTCCGCGGAGCCGGCCGCCACGTGCCGCCCGTCGGCGCTGAAGGCGGCGCGCGCCCAGTCGCACACCACGCGGAAGTTCTCCGCCCTGCAAAACACCACCACCACACAGACGTCACTCTCCTGTCAGCACAGTCCTACTACCGTCACTCTAAATATTTATTTTATTTATTAGGATGAGATCACGGCCCTCTTATACGTGACACTAGCCATCTTATCTTTTACATTATATTCATTGCAAGACATGGCCTATGTAATAAAAAGTCTTACATCAAATATGGAATCAAATAATAATACAATGCACGTAAGAGTAATCTCACATTTAAGTAGAATCCATTTATATACACAAACTGGGGCAATGAATGAAAATTTGTACCGAGGCTGGGATTCGAACCTGTGTCTCCCGCTCGTTAGGCAAAACCACTAACCAGTACGCCACTCTGGCAGAGAGGCTTTGCACGATGCACGTACTACCCTAGCACGCGTCCCTTCTCAATCCAAATTCACATTCAAGCCTGAGTCCACTTGGTATTCTCCCTTAACTCGAACACCATTGCAGAGACTCTTCAACTGTATTGGAATAGCAGACAACCCTGCAGGTAGGGCAGTCTCAGCTACGAGTAGTCATCCTGAGTATCAATACCAGGTGTGTCGGTATGAAATGAGCGTTTTTTTGTGAAAATGAAATACTAATTTTGAACTGAAAAGTAAAAACATTTTATTCAAAGTACTGACCATTGCTTTCTATACATTTTGACCACCATTCTGGCAATTTGTGGAAACCACGCCAATACAAATGTTCGTCTTTTGAAGCAAACCAATCAATTTTCGACTTCTTCGTAGGAATCGAAGTGTTCCTCAGCCAATTCGTGTCCCACTGATGAAAAAGAAAAAAAATGGTAGTCGGAAGGGGCCAAGTCTGGTGAATACGGCGGGTTGGGTAGCAGCTCCCAGCCAAGTAATTGTATCCTGAACCAGTTTTGCTTTGTGTGCAGGTGCATTGTCGTGTAAAAAAGTTACTTTGCCATATCTTCTGGCCCATTCTGGGCTTTTTTCGATCAATGCATAGTTCAAATTGATCATTTGTTGTCTGTAGCGATTAGTATTCACAGTTTCACCGGGTTTTAGAAGCTCATGATACACCACACCTTTCTGATCCCACCAAACACAGATCATTGTCTTCTTGCCGAATCGATCTGGTTTTGCAGGCAATGTTGATGGTTGTCGTGGATTAACCCATGATTTTTCCCGTTTAGGATTCTTAAAATAAATCCATTTTTCATCGCCAGTAACAAATCGATGCAAAATTGATTTTCTTTCATGTCTTCGAAGCAAAATTTGACAAATGGTTTTTCGGTTTTCTATCTGTCTTTCATTCAAATCATGTGACACCCATTTTCCACACTTTTGGATCTTTCCCACAGCTTTCAAACGGTCAGAAATTGTTTTTTGTGCAACATTTAGCATTGCTGCCATTTGCTTCTGACTCAAAGTATCATCTTCATCCAATATTGCTTGCAATTCGGCGTCTTCGAACTTTTTTGGTGGTCTTCCACGTTCTTCATTTCTTACATCAAAATCATTATTTCTGAACCGTTGAAACCATCTTTTGCATGTTGCTTCTGATAGAGCATAATCACCATATGCCTTGACAAGCATTCGATGCGAGTCTGCACACTTTTTTTTTCAAATGAAAACAAAAAATTAATGCTTTCCGCAAATCATCACTTTCTGGTGCAAAATTCAACATTGTTAACACAATGAAAACATATGATGTTGTTTGTTCCATGACTTGATGTATACTAAATATCTTTGACAGATGTCATACCAACGAAACAAAAAAAATTAAGGCTCGTTCACAACAAATGTTTCCTATCGACACATTTGTATCTTAACGCTCATTTCATACCGGTACACCAGGTAAACCGCTTCAGCTGCACTTAGTCCTTTACTATTGTATCATTACTGGTTTCGTGGCACTGAAAGCTACATTTGAGGTGAACATATAACTAAAACATCAGAGCTAAAATGCTCCGAACTATGTACCCAATATTCGTTGTCCGTCAGAACAAAACACCGCTAAAATGCGGTATGTCATAGAAAAAAACAGCCGGATTCCAATGTAGTGGATGGGTCCGCTTCTTCGGTCTTTTAACGATGTTTTGCTCTGACGGGCAACCAATGTCGGATAGAAAGTTCCGAGATTTTAGCTATAATGTTTTAGTTGTAAGTTCACCTGAAGATGCACCTTTCTGTGCCGCTAAACCGGCAGTGATCTAATAATAAAGGACCAAATACAGCTAAATCGGTTCATTAATACCCAAAATGTAGTGGAATAGCATCTCAGCACAGACGTTTGAGACCTGAAAAGATCTCTGGAAGCCTACTGCTTAACTTGATTAATGCAACTATTCCTGGGTTTTAGGTAGGAGTTCTTTCGTTGATGAGGTGCAGCAATACAGATGAAGACCCTCTGCAGTGCCGTTCGAGTTTAGGGGGAACGCCAAGAGGGCTGAGGCATGAATGGGAATTCGGATTGAGGAGGGAGGCGAGCCACCGTGCCATGATGGCGTAGTGGCCAGCGCATCTGCCTGATGAGCAGAAGACACAGGTTCGAATCCCGATCTTGGTACAACTTTTCATTTGTTGCTTCTGTTTCCTACATGACAGGCATACGAGACTTGGAAACGTCTCTGGAACCGTATGGTTTCATTTGAGAACCAGTCTACTTAGCACATCGCAATTTGGATTCCAGAACCGTTGCTCATCTGAGAATGCTATTTATACATTCACTCACCAAATATTGCAGGTCGCCTTAAATTCTTAAATATCGCTAGTTGGTAACTTTTTGTGATCTGTCCATGTAGATCATATTACTCTCTGAAAATTTACGTTTTATGGAATTCATATTTTTATAAACATCAGTCCTGAATCCTAACAAACATAATTCAAAACGTTGTGGCTGAATAATTCAAACAATCTCGCAAGAACAGAACACTGTAGTGGCAGGGAACAAATCACGAACGGAGCTCCAGAGGATTCAATTTTGGGTGTACACCTACATTTTATGTATGAGAATGATCTTTCACTAACATTCGTTCAGTAGAATTGTTACTTTTTGTAGATTTTTATTATTATCGAATGCATCAATTACAGTAATACACATTTAGCAAAACAAATATATATATATATATATATATATATATATATATATATATATATATATATATATATATATGAGCATGTGAAATTATATATAGTACACAAGTTTTAAAACGGCTCAGACTACACTCGGATGTTGATGGACTCGATCCAGCGGAGTGCCTCGTGGGATGCTTGATGGAGCTTCTCAATGCCACCAGGGAAGCGTCTGATTGTACATTCAGAATGTGGCTCATTGTTTCAAGTGACAGTGTGTGTGATTGTGGTGACACCCAAACAATGAGCCACTTTTTGCAGATGATACTAATGTAAGGAGTACTGACCTAGAAGTATTGCAATCTTTGCTGTTACGGTGCAATTTCTGGAATTTTTGAAGCTGAGCACACCTGTTTTTTGGTGGGGGCGTTGTGTTGCTATTTAACGTCAACAATGACCAAACGCTACTGGTCGCGCGCGTATGTGCGAGTGGGGAATGTTTGGGTACCGCAAGTAGTCGCGTAGAACTGCGTAGCGTATAAATTGTCTGAAGAATTTTATAAAGAGTTAATTATGAGTTGAATATATTACGTCGGGTTGCAGGATTAAAGTAATTAATGATTCGATTCATTCGCGGCAAGGTGCACGGAATTATGTCTGATACTTTTGTAAGAAAAAACATCGTGCCTGTTAGTCAGTACGTTCGGTTATAGAAACATATTGATACTGGAGCAGATGCGAAACAGCTTCCACGAACAGTGGTAACCTATTAAATTAATACTGAAATGCAGTGCAGCAATGGTTACTTCAGCATGAATGTGAAATGAGCTGAACTGTTGACAAGAGTGCATGAGTTTGGGGGAAGTAACATTGATTGTACTGTTATTACTTCAACGCGACATTCTTTCCGATCACGATACAGGGTCAGGATTATTTAATAACGAAGCGTGTTCTCTCTGTAAAGCTCCCATAGCCGAGTCTCATAGCCGCAAAACTAAAAAACTAAATACGTTAGTCGAACTTTCTACACATACAATTAGAGAGAAAGCAACAGAAGTAGTCGAACTTCATACACATACAATTAGAGATAAAGCAACTCTTAACCGTGTGGTGCATTTATCCGTTGTGCAGGACAGTTGTCAATGTCGCTTCTTTGGCGTTTTTAATCAGTCCTGAAGCTGCAAATTCACGCTGTCGACTCCAGTGGATAGTGCTTAGAGGTACTGCACCACGAACTTAATGACGTTTCTCAGAATGCTCCGAATTTTGAGTGTACATGTTGATGAAGAAACATATTAATGAGCTACTCAAAAAATTTAGTTCGTCTATTTTTGCTCTTCGTATAATTGCTAGTCGTAGAAAAAACGAATCAGCCTCCTAACATATTTTGCATATTTTTATTCAGTAACAACTTAAGGAAAACTTTTCTGGTGAAACTCATTACTTAGAAATAACGTATTGATTGCATCCAAGCGAGTGGTACGAATAATATGTGATGTACACTCGCAGTCAACTTATAGGTAGCTCTTCAAGGTGTTAGGCATTTTATTGCAACTCCACAGTATATAAATTCGCTATTAAGATCCGTCATAAATAATCCATCACAACTTGACAAGAATAGAAATGTTTTTGTCTACAGTACTTGAAACAAAAATAACGTTTATTAGTCACTATTCAAGCTGTCAGCAGCTTAGAAAGTTTAAGATGCACTAACAAAAATTTTTGATCATTTGGTCTGTAACATAAAATGTCTGATATGTAGTAAAGTAAGTTTTATATTTAACCTAAATTAATTTCTTCAGGGCAACTCTTATTCCATAGACAAATCTTTATCATAAACTGTTGCATGATATAAAAGAATTTTTAAAAATAAGAAATCTTAGTTTCAATTGTAGTTAGGTGAGTAATACCAAAAAGCAGTGGCCTTCCACTATAACTCATCATGTTAACTGATTCAGTTCACATAATTTCGATACAAAAAAATATTTCAAGTACTGTGTTATATTAAAAGATTTTTAAATGAGTGTCGTATGTTTTGAGAGATGGTAGTACTCATCGAAACAAGAAAATCTGCAATTATCATGGTTCCGAAAACGCATATTTCCCGCGACCTAAATACTTGTTCGTAGAAGGTACTCAACATGACTCCATGGCAACATTTCCGTCTGCCTTTCGGCGTAAGGAGGAGCTGCGCATCTAAGTACAGCAACTGGTCACGAAGAACCACTCAGACAAGAGGATGGCTCGCGCATTCCGCTGCTGCCAATTTTCGCCCACAGTTTCCAGGATACTCGTCCACAAAACGTAGCGGTTCTTTCTGAACGTCAATCGCACGCACTGAGCGAGGTGTCCACTGTATAGCTATTCTAGAGAACCTAAATCCATAAGGCGCTGTAAAAGCCTTTTCTTCTTCTTGTATTTCCTGAAACGTTTCTACTTACGCAGGTCGTTCATAGAGCCTCTTCCAAGCATCTCTTTTCTCCCACAGTCTATATCTCGGCATCTCCTCCCTCTGCAGTCAAACATCATCCTTCACCTGGTCTCTCCATCTTGTTCGTGGTCTTCCAATTGGTCTTCGTCCGATACGCAATAATAAAATTTCTAACAACTTTCTATTCTCTCCGAAATTTCATCATTTATGTTTCCTTTCTTGGTTAATTTACTTCCTAAATACTTGAAAGCATTTACTTCTTTGCTAATTTTTCCGCTGTAAGTTACATCCTTCACTTTTTCATTTTTCCTGCAGATTTTTTTTATTTCACTTTTTGTTGAGCTCATTTCCGTGCCTGCTTCTTCAATTACTCTCTGTTAAGTGTTCAGCTGTGTTCTTCCCATTTTTGATCATTTTCTTCCCAAATCATCACATAATCCGCAATATGCTGTGATTTCCATATCATCTGCTATTGACCCTTGACGAACTTTCCCTATGATGTTGTCCGTGACTATATTAAAAAGCACTGGTGAGAAAACATTTCCTTGCCGAACCTCTCTGTGTGTTATAAACAAGTCTGATTTTTTATCGTCTATCATAACATAATTTAGGCACTTTCTGTACATGTTACTGATTCTCAGTTACACTCCTTTTGACAGTTCCAGTGTATTCAGATCTTACTATATCTCTGCCGTCCTAACAGTGCAACTATGATCTCTTTCCAAAATTCCCACCTCTTTTCTACAACCTGTCTGGCCGCAAATATGGCATCTATAGTTGATCTCCCTGGTTGAAATCCTTGTTGTTTCTCTCGTAACTGTGGATATATGTTGTTCCTGATCTTCTGTAAAATTATATTTTTGTAAACATTCATGAAATGGCACAGTAGTGCTATTCTTCTGCAATGCTCACAGAGCGCCTTACTACCATTCTTAAAGATAGGTACAATAATTGCCTTTGCCTAATCATCAGGAATCTTTCCGTATGTCTATACTATCCTCCTGTTCTATACAGCCACCAAATTACGACAGGTCCTGCGGCTTTAATCATTTACACTGCGATGTCATCTACTCCAAGAGCCATATTTAATTTCTAATACAACTTTCTCTACACACACATCTGAAGATCTTCTGTTTCTATTTCCTCTGTGATGGTGATATTTCTTTCGTCTCGTCTATTTCATCACGTGTATTTGTTTCATGTTGTCTTTTATATAGTTTTTGGAAGCATTCTTTACATATTTTCAAAACCTCGTCTTCCTGCCACACAGGTTTTCTTTCTTTGTTGATGACTTTTGAAGTATTTTCTTGTTGCTTTCTTCTCTTACCTAATATATTCTTGTCATCCTTAAAATTCTCTTTTGTGACTTGTAAAAGCCTTATCAGGGGAATATTTTTTCGAGCTTAGAGGATATGGCCTCGGATGTTTCTCCGATTTGCTGAACGACTACTGAAAATCATGTCCGCGAGCAACAGGCTTCATGACAAACAGGTGGCGAAAAACTATTAACAAAATGGACTGAACCATTACTACCGCAATAAGAGCTAATACAAAAGTTTTCTGCGTAAGTAAGTAACGCACTGATATAAATATCCACAGTCGCAGGTAATTATCTGTACAACAACACACATTAACACGAAACACATTACCTACAGTACAATACGAATCGAAGTGCACAAATGACTGCATTCGAGAGGACGACGGTTCAAATCCGCGTCCGACCATCCTGATCTAGGTTTTCCGTCATTTTCCTAAATCGATTCAGGCGAATGCCGTGTTGGTTCCTTTGAAAGGGCACGGCCGACTTCGTTCTCCATCCTTCCATAATCCGATCGGACCGATGACCTCGCTGTTTGGTCCCCTTCCCCAAATCAATCAACGAACCAACAAATGACTGCACGCTACCTACTGCTCACACTATTGTGGACCTCGAGTACTGTGGTACTGAAAGACATCAAAACACTCCGCTGACCCTGTTTCAACAACTGTACTCATCTGCAGAACTGCTAGGAACAAGTAGTCATATCTCAGAAAGTATGCGTTTCAGGATCCTTGCTTATTGCTGTTGTTGTTCTTTTTATTTCGATGAGTAATAGCATATCTCAAAATGTTCGACACCTTTTTTTAACATACTGTATCAAAAATGAAATCAGTAACTTCTTAAAGTGAAGGCGAAATATCTGTGCACAGACCGTGACCGTACTATTGGCAGGACTGTAGCCCTTCTGCACCGCGGCCTCTGAAAAGAGGGGGAGGGAGGGAGATGGCGGTGCGCCTTTGATCCCTGAGGAAAGAAGCCACATGCTCATTTAAAGCTGGCTGAATGGACCTAGAGTCATCGCGGAGCGACCAGAACGAGGAAAAATCTCTGCTCCTACACGGAATCGAATCCGGAAGTTCCAGAGCCGGAATCTAGCGTTCCCTCGCTATACCAACACGGCCACAGAGGTAATTGCTATCGAAGATAAAACTCAGTTTATATTTTTTGTGAACAGCATAATAATAAAGACAAATCACAGGTAGGCAGATGTAGACTGAGGTCTGTGGCATTAGTGGACGTGAGAGAAGGGATGAAAGAGAGAAAGAAAACAAATGTTATAGAACTCGACTTGTGAAGAGTGGGAGAAAGAAGCGATGTGACTAGTGAGAAACGGAAAGAGAACGATGCGTGACTACGAGATCGTGAGAGGAGTTTCTTCACTGTTTGACACAGAGAAATGGCCAAATGTGTAAATCATTTTAGGTGAAAGTTACGAGGTTCGCAAAACTTAGTGCTCCAGCTCATTCTTACATGCAACACGGTACTGAAGTGTGCACCGAGTGCACAGTAACGTGCTCCACATGCGAATAGCAGCAATGGAGGAGACATTTGCGAATGTTTTTGTTTTATGGACGGGCCCAGTGAGAGCTTGTGTTGGGATTATGCTGAGATAACAAATTGCGAGTTACCGAGGTGACTGCACACTGACGAGCTTATAAACACGCAGCGTATATTTGTCCGTAACTCATCTGGTCGCAACCGTGCAAACTGGGCGGAAGCAGCACTGACACGGACATATCGACGTAGCGCACACGATTCATGGTCAGTTCAAACTATTTACGTGCGATGGAGGAATTCCAATGTCAGTAAAGAAGCCAACAAATAACTATTCTGATGACATTCACTGTGGACGGAACAGAGGAAGAACTGACATGTTTGGTGGACAGGGTCGCAGAAATGGGAGAAAGAGTACGAAATGAAGTTAATTGTGGGAAAGACGAATGAGATGAGGGTCAGTAAATATGAGATTACGTCAGAATGGAACTGGATCGGAAGACATTTCGTCTTCTTCCTCAGCGTTTGTCCTTAAATGTATAAGTAAGGGTGGAGATCAGCTATCTTAACGTCTATATGGAGCCTAGTTGGTATACCATCAACGAAAACCCGCGTTTTGCTGTTATTTCTATACCTCCTCGAAGTACTTGTCCATACCACCATAGACAGCTTTGGTTCACCTCCTCGCCGCAGATGCCACCTCGTACAACATGCGAGTTTCTTGATTGTACACATGATCGTGAAATGTCAGGATGGACGTCCACCGAAACATTCTAATTTCCACTGCAGCCAAGTCGTCGCAGTGCTGTTTTTGTTGCAGGCCATTATTCTGCACCGTACAAGGAAAATGGGCGAATTTCAGAGCGGTGTATTTTAGATTTGAGTTGCTCCGACATCATATAACCAAAAAGCACACCAGTCATTGTCCGCCATCTACACCAAGCATTGCTAACACGGTTGAAAAGACATACAATAGTTGCTGTGATAAGAAGCTCCCGGAGCGACTAACGTCGAAAATATAAAACTCTGCAATACGCACAGTTGCCTTGTACGATGCAGAATGTTGTCCCGCAAGGATACACATTCGAACAAGTAAATTCTATTAGCCACTTAGCAAATGTAAGCTCTGTGCAAGAGACAACAAGTAGAATATCAGTAAGTAAAAAGCTTTTCAAAAGGTGAAAAGTTTTTTTGACAACAAAGTTAATTCTGATACAACTACGAAAAAGACTATTTTTTTCTTTTTTGTCTGGAGTGTAGAATTTTACGGCAGTGACGCAAGGGCAGTCAAGAAGAAAGATGAAGAAGTAGAAGGTAGAAGTCAAGAGGTGTAAGTTGTGGAGACGATGGTGGATACTTATCAGTTTCTCTTCGACCTATCCATCGTCCAATTGGATTTTCATCCATGTAGGCCCTGACATCTCAGTGGCAGTGAAGAGAGGCGGAGCGCCATCTTGTGGTAGGTAAAATCTTCCATTTCACAACACCTCTCGGATCGCAAGTAAAATCGATGTTTGCAGCGTATGAAGATACACCTTACCAGTTACGGTACCTTCAAAGAAGAATGGGCTATCAAACGGCGTGGTGACACACCACACCACACTTAACAGCCGGTAGTTTAACGCGTTTGTCAACATGACGTTAAGATTTTCAGAAGCCCAGTACACGCAGTCGTGGCGGCTTACGGTGCCGTCCAGTTTGAACTGGGCCTCGTTAGACCAGATAACCATCTCTGCAAACCATTCATCCTCGCGAAGCATGCCTTCAAACCACTCGCAGTATTCATGCCAAATTCCGATCCGGGTAGTCCTCGTTCATAACGTGCAGCTATCTTGGAATGTAAACTTTCCACTCTGCAGCCTTCAGAAGTGGTCGTACGCTTGATGGGCTTACCCCGATTTCATGTGCACCCTGCTTCACAGATTTCTGACGTGACCGAGTAAAATGTTACAACATAGCAGTGCTAGAAGCTGGAAATGTTGATGTTTTAGATCGACCAGAACCTTTCCTTATGCACACCCTGAACAGTAGCGTCGGTTTAAAATTTATTTCGAATACCATAAACTGTTGTACTAGTTGGTGGATGATTTCCGTACACATTACGTCATTGCCGCTGTACCTCCATCATGTTTTCTTACTTCCAGTACCACTTCAATACGGCTTTGCGTTTTTCAAATGACAATCTTATTTCATTCCAGTTGCACTGTCACTCGCTAGAAAATGTGCACCAAGATCTACTGAGAAAGCCGGCCGCAGTGGCCGAGCGGTTCTAGGCGCTACAGTCTGGAACCGCGCGACCGCTACGGTCGCAGGTTCGAATCCTGCCTCGGGCGTGGATGTGTGTGATGTCCTTAGGTTAGTTAGGTTTAAGTAGTTCTAAGGGACTGATGACCTCATAAGTTAAGTCCCATAGTGCTCAGAGCCATTTAAGCCATCTACTGAGAAAATAATAGACTAAGCGACCGCGCAAAATTGCAGCGATGTCATTTTGTTCCAAAAATTTTAACTATCGACGAGTTTCTACATTTTTCTGGACACCTCTGTATATGCAGTTCTAATTAATGCATTGAAACTGGCTGTTATTACTTTAAACAGTTTGTGTGAACTGAAGTCATAGCCATACATTGTATATAAGACTGCAGTACGCCAGAAGAGAATAGCGAACTGCAAGACGACTTCCTGAGGACTGATGACTGGTGTAGGAACTGGCAGTTGACTCTCAAGGCAAATAAATGTAACGTGCTGTCCTTAAATAGGCGAAGAAATCCACTACTATACAACTACGCTAATGGCGACAAGTCTATGGAAATATAAGTACAGTAAAATACCTAGGAGTTGCTGTCCGGGCGACCTGGAACGGAACAGTCACTTAAGACAAATTTTAGGAAGAGCAGATGCCACATTCACAGGTATAATTCTTAGGAAACGTAATTCATTCATTAAAGAAGTAGCTTACAAAATACTTGTTACAACGATTCTTGAGTACTGCTCGTCAGTCTGGGACTCTTATCAGGTTCAATTACTAGAAGAAGTAGGCAAGATCCAACGAAGAGCAGCGCGTTTCATCACGGGATGGTTTAAATGGCGCGAGAGCTTTACGTCGATGCTCAACCAACTCAAGTGGCAGACAGTACAAGACAGACATGCATCACGGATAGGTTTACAGTTGAAATTCCGGGGGAGCGAGCCCCGGAAAGAGTCGGGAAGAATATTACGACACCCCACCTATGTATCGCGAAATATCCACAATTCAAGAAATTAGAGCTAATACAGACAATAATTCTCCCGATGCGCCATTCATCAGTGCAAGGGGGAAAGGGGAGAAGGGGTGGGAGAAATCAGATAATGGTACCAAAAACAGCCTCCATCAGAAACCGTAATGACTTACTGAGAACAGATGTAGTTGTAGAAAGTTTATGTTGTTACAGAAAAAAAAATCGATAATTAACTCCTTATTATAAAGTCCTCAGATTCGTTTCCTGTATCCCATGAACCATGGACCTTGCCGTTGGTGGGGAGGCTTGCGTGCCTCAGCGATACAGATGGCCGTACCGTAGGTGCAACCACAACGGAGGGGTATCTGTTGAGAGGCCAGACAAACATGTGGTTCCTGAAGAGGGGCAGCAGCCTTTTCAGTAGTTGCAGGGGCAACAGTCTGGATGATTGACTGATCTGGCCTTGTAACATTAACCAAAATGGCCTTGCTGTGCTGGTACTGCGAACGGCTGAAAGCAAGGGGAAACTACAGCCGTAATTTTTCCCGAGGACATGCAGCTTTACTGTATGATTAAATGATGATGGCGTCCTCTTGGGTAAAATAACCCAGAGGTAAAATAGTCCCCCATTCGGATCTCCGGGCGAGGACTACTCAAGAGGACGTCGTTATCAGGAGAAAGAAAACTGGCGTTCTACGGATCGGAGCGTGGAATGTCAGATCCCTTAATCGGGCAGGTAGGTTAGAAAATTTAAAAAGGGAAATGGATAGGTTAAAGTTAGATATAGTGGGAATTAGTGAAGTTCGGTGGCAGGAGGAACAAGACTTTTGGTCAGGTGATTACAGGGTTATAAATACAAAATCAAATAGGGGTAATGCAGGAGTAGCTTTAATAATGAATAAAAAAATAGGAGTGCGGGTTAGCTACTACAAACAGCATAGTGAACGCATTATTGTGGCCAAGATAGACACGAAGCCCACGCCTACTACAGTAGTACAAGTTTATATGCCAACTAGCGCTGCAGATGATGAAGAAATTGATAAAATGTATGACGAGATAAAAGAAACTATTCAGGTAGTGAAGGGAGACGAAAATTTAATAGTCATGGGTGACTGGAATTCGTCAGTAGGAAAAGGGAGAGAAGAAAACATAGTAGGTGAATATGGATTGGGGGGAAGAAATGAAAGAGGAAGCCGCCTGGTAGAATTTTGCACAGAGCATAACTTAATCATAGCTAACACTTGGTTCAAGAATCATAAAAGAAGGTTGTACACCTGGAAGAATCCTGGAGATACTAAAATGTATCAGATAGATTATATAATGGTAAGACAGAGATTTAGGAACCAGGTTTTAAATTGTAAGACATTTCCAGGGGCAGATGTGGATTCTGACCACAATCTATTGTTTATGAACTGCAGATTGAAACTGAAGAAACTGCAAAAAGGTGGGAATTTAAGGAGATGGGACCTGGATAAACTGAAAAAACCAGAGGTTGTAGAGAGTTTCAGGAAGAGCATAAGGGAACATTTGACAGGAATGGGGGAAAGAAATACAGTAGAAGAAGAATGGGTAGCTCTGAGGGATGAAGTAGTGAAGGCAGCAGAGGATCAAGTAGGTAAAATGACGAGGGCTAATAGAAATCCTTGGGTAACAGAAGAAATATTGAATTTAATTGATGAAAGGTGAAAATATAAAAATGCAGTAAATGAAGCAGGCAAAAAGGAATACAAACGTCTCAAAAATGAGATCGACAGGAAGTGCAAAATGGCTAAGCAGGGATGGCTAGAGGACAAATGTAAGGACGTAGAGGCTTGTCTCACTAGGGGTAAGATAGATACTGCCTACAGGAAAATTAAACAGGCCTTTGGAGAGAAGCCCGCATCTCGTGGTCGTGCGGTAGCGTTCTCGCTTCCCACGCCCGGGTTCCCGGGTTCGATTCCCGGCGGGGTCAGGGATTTTCTCTGCCTCGTGATGGCTGGGTGTTGTGTGCTGTCCTTAGGTTAGTTAGGTTTAAGTAGTTCTAAGTTCTAGGGGACTTATGACCACAGCAGTTGAGTCCCATAGTGCTCAGAGCCATTTGAACCATTTGAACCTTTGGAGAGAAGAGAACCACTTGTATGAATATCAAGAGCTCAGATGGCAACCCAGTTCTAAGCAAAGAAGGGAAGGCAGAAAGGTGGAAGGAGTGTATAGAGGGTTTATACAAGGGCGATGTACATGAAGACAATATTATGGAAATGGAAGAGGATGTAGATGAAGATGAAATGGGAGATAAGATACTGCGTGAAGAGTTTGACAGAGCACTGAAAGACCTGAGTCGAAACAAGGCCCCGGGAGTAGACAACATTCCATTAGAACTACTGATGGCCTTGGGAGAACCAGTCATGACAAAACTCTACCATCTGGTAAGCAAGATGTATGAGACAGGCGAAATACCCACAGACTTCAAGAAGAATATAATAATTCCAATCCCAAAGAAAGCAGGTGTTGACAGATGTGAAAATTACCGAACTATCAGTTTAATAAGTCACAGCTGCAAAATACTAACACGAATTCTTTACAGACGAATGGAAAAACTGGTAGAAGCCGACCTCGGGGAAGATCAGTTTGGATTCCGTAGAAATTTTGGAACACGTGAGGCAATACTAACCTCACGACTTATCTTAGAAGAAAGATTAAGAAAAGGCAAACCTACGTTTCTAGCATTTGTAGACTTAGAGAAAGCTTTTGACAACGTTAACTGGAATACTCTCTTTCAAATTATGAAGGTGGCAGGGGTAAAATACAGGGAGCGAAAGGCTATTTACAATTTGTACAGAAACCAGATGGCAGTTATAAGAGTCGAGGGACATGAAAGGGAAGCAGTGGTTGGGAAAGGAGTGAGACAGGGTTGTAGCCTCTCCCCGATGTTATTCAATCTGTATATTGAGCAAGCAGTAAAGGAAACAAAAGAAAAATTCGGAGTAGGTATTAAAATTCATGGAGAAGAAGTAAAAACTTTGAGGTTCGCCGATGACATTGTAATTCTATCAGAGACAGCAAAGGACTTGGAAGAGCAGTTGAACGGAATGGACAGTGTCTTGAAAGGAGGATATAAGATGAACATCAACAAAAGCAAAACGATAATGGAATGTAGTCAAATTAAATCGGGCGATGCTGAGGGGATTAGATTAGGAAATGAGACACTTAAAGTAGTAAAGGAGTTTTGCTATTTAGGGAGTAAAATAACTGATGATGGTCGAAGTAGAGAGGATATAAAATGTAGACTGGCAATGGCAAGGAAAGCGTTTCTGAAGAAGAGAAATTTGTTAACATCGAGTATAGATTTAAGTGTCAGGAAGTCGTTTCTGAAAGTATTTGTATGGAGTGTAGCCATGTATGGAAGTGAAACATGGACGATAACCAGTTTGGACAAGAAGAGAATAGAAGCTTTCGAAATGTGGTGCTACAGAAGAATGCTGAAGATAAGGTGGGTAGATCACGTAACTAATGAGGAGGTATTGAGTAGGATTGGGGAGAAGAGAAGTTTGTGGCACAACTTGACTAGAGGAAGGGATCGGTAGGCAGGACATGTTTTGAGGCAACAAGGGATCACAAATTTAGCGTTGGAGGGTAGCGTGGAGGGCAAAAATCGTAGAGGGAGACCAAGAGATGAATACGCTAAGCAGATTCAGAAGGATGTAGGTTGCAGTAGGTACTGGGAGATGAAGAAGCTTGCACAGGATAGAGTAGCATGGAGAGCTGCATCAAACCAGTCTCAGGACTGAAGACCACAACAACAACAACAACAACAACAACAACACATAGTGTGTATAGATGTGCCTTTAAATGTTTGTGCCACCCTCTATTTTTGTACATTTATCGCTTGACAAACGATCTCCAACGAACAGTAGCGTTGGAACATAAAGACATGAAGATCAACTTTGGTAGAAGCAACAGGCTTCATCATTTAGTTGATTTGATATCTTTTTGTCGATCGACCGTATTATGCAGTTCATGGTGCTATTTAATGACGACAAGCAAAAATGTTAAAGTCTAATCAAAATTGATGGTTGTGAATTATAGTTATTTTTGTATAATCACATTATATCTCTGGCTATACTAATGATTACTACCACAGCCAAAATTCATTTTAGTAGTGAAGGGGTTAACGAAACTGTTAGTGTCCTATACTTCATTTTTGTGAGTTCTTCAAAAGAGATAGGCTGCAAATGGCAACGTCAAGATCGGAAGCCAAATGTATTGTCCAAGACAGTCTACCCCTTAACACAACCAAACGGCAATTACAAGCTACACAATGTACCAGGTAGAAGCTCGCCCAGTGTCATGTAGGCCGCTTCCCTCCGGCACCTCCCACATTTCCCACTGACTTGCAAATAGCTAAGTGATTTGTTTACCCGCGGTGACAAACAATAATATGTTCACTGGGGGCGACAACACGACAGAAACTCTGACCGCGGCCGGGCGCTGGTCGGAACACGGTGTATCTGCCGGCTAAATGTGAAAGCACGTACTGTTTAATTGAATCGCGGAACGGCAAAAACCCTCCGGCCCGCCTACGTGCACACATGTCAACACGCCAATTTAGCCCTGCGCGTCGCCAGCCCGTATCTGACAACGTGCGCGCGCGGTGTCATTTCGTAAGCGCGTGCTTCCCGGCGAAATTTCGTTTGTTGCACGACCAGTTCGTGATATACTGTCGGTCTGTTGTAATAAGCTGTCACGGCGGCAACATACCGCAAACGAAGCCGTCCTGATGGCGCAATTTCGATACCTGGCAAAACCGAGAAAGCTTTAGCATACTACGCAAATGTGTGCCACAATGGGGAAAACGAAAGTTATTAAAACATTATCGTCTTTTTACTTTCTTTCGATGTAACTTCGGTTGAAACACGAGCAGGCATACCTATTCTTTTTGTCTGTAATAGCGGTACATTCGCCTACAAAAAGACTTTTACGATCTGTTTGCCGTGACGAGTGGCAGTGTATTACCAAAGAGGTCTGCATGGCGCTGTATATAACACATTATGCAAGCGTCTCTACCTCCTACACTGCCGCAGGGGATTTCGTCGTGTATCACTTGTAAGAGAGCAAAGGACCATAGCAAAACATTTTACTAAAAGTAAACCAATAAAATGCCGACATAAATAGTGAAATTTCAAGCTTACGATGAAACTATTATTTTTTTCCATAGTACTCCTTCGTCGAGAAACAATAATAACGATAACATAGCTCACTGAACAGCAATTTGAAAACAGAAGACTGGGCTTCTGATTAAAAGCGAGCGCACTGTAATGTTTTCTTTATGTATTTTTATTCCAGTGAACCGTTGTATCTATGACACATGGTCATGGATCATATCCATAGATAACTAGAACCGGTTTTAAGAAAAATATTCATCTGTGGCGATAGAAATTTCTAAGTGTGACTATCGAAAAGAACGTCGGACAGTTAATTAATAATGAACTGATACATTCTTTTCGCAGTCTACACAATGAGCTTATTAAGCAGCGGAGAGGCAAAATAATAGTGTACAATCAAAATGTTTCATTTTTCAAGCTGTCCTTTCATATTACATGTAGGAAACAAGTTGCACGTTGTTCAACTTACTATTGTTTTACACACATTGTTTTTATGGAAAAGGCATGTCAAATTCGAAATACGAAGATTATGACGTGTTTGTTAGACGAAGGCTCGCACTTGTAATATACAAAATATTTTTACATTTTAATGTCGTATGAGAATGGTTGGACATACACTCGCAAGCCCTCTTCTGATAATGTTATTATTCTTATTCTTATTATTATTATTATTACACGATTTTGGTTCAAAATGGCTCTGAGCACTATGGGACTCAACATCTGTGGTCATCAGTCCCCAAGAACTTAGAACTACTTAAACCTAACTAACCTAAGGACATCACACACATCCATGCCCGAGGCAGGATTCGAACCTGCGACCGTAGCAGTCGCGCGGTTCCGGACTGAGCGCCTAGAACCGCTAGACCACCGCGGCCGGCTTACACGATTTTGCTCTCAATATAAAGTTACAGGACTGTTCCTTTTTTTCTTGTTCCCTTCTTCTTTGTTTCTTCCCAAAACGTCTTCATTTTTTGACTATGTTCTTTTTTTCCTGTTTTCTTCCTCTCTTTTAGTTCAAATTACGTGTTCATAATTTTGTTTCTGAATTTTTATCTTTCGTTAATCATTTCCCTATTAATTCCTGATTGTTTTAAGTCTTCTTCTATTTCTTGAAGCAAACTGCTTTTTATTGAGCTGTTTACTACACTCCTGGAAATGGAAAAAATAACACATTGACACCGGTGTGTCAGACCCACCATACTTGCTCCGGACACTGCGAGAGGGCTGTACAAGCAATGATCACACGCACGGCACAGCGGACACACCAGGAACCGCGGTGTTGGCCGTCGAATGGCGCTAGCTGCGCAGCATTTGTGCACCGCCGCCGTCAGTGTCAGCCAGTTTGCCGTGGCATACGGAGCTCCATCGCAGTCTTTAACACTGGTAGCATGCCGCGACAGCGTGGACGTGAACCGTATGTGCAGTTGACGGACTTTGAGCGAGGGCGTATAGTGGGCATGCGGGAGGCCGGGTGGACGTACCGCCGAATTGCTCAACACGTGGGGCGTGAGGTCTCCACAGTACATCGATGTTGTTGCCAGTAGTCGGCGGAAGGTGCACGTGCCCGTTGACCTGGGACCGGACCGCAGCGACGCACGGATGCACGCCAAGACCGTCGGATCCTACGCAGTGCCGTAGGGGACCGCACCGCCACTTCCCAGCAAATTAGGGACACTGTTGCTCCTGGGGTATCGGCGAGGACCATTCGCAACCGTCTCCATGAAGCTGGGCTACGGTCCCACACACCGTTAAGCCGTCTTCCGCTCACGCCCCAACATCGTGCAGCCCGCCTCCAGTGGTGTCGCGACAGGCGTGAATGGTGGGACGAATGGAGACGTGTCGTCTTCAGCGATAACAGTCGCTTCTGCCTTGGTGCCAATGATGGTCGTATGCGTGTTTGGCGCCGTGCAGGTGAGCGCCACAATCAGGACTGCATACGACCGAGGCACACAGGGCCAACACCCGGCATCATGGTGTGGGGAGCGATCTCCTACACTGGCCGTACACCACTGGTGATCGTCGAGGGGACACTGAATAGTGCACGGTACATCCAAACCGTCATCGAACCCATCGTTCTACCATTTCTAGACCGGCAAGGGAACTTGCTGTTCCAACAGGACAATGCACGTCCGCATGTATCCCGTGCCACCCAACGTGCTCTAGAAGGTGTAAGTCAACTACCCTGGCCAGCAAGATCTCCGGATCTGTCCCCCATTGAGCATGTTTGGGACTGGATGAAGCGTCGTCTCACGCGGTCTGCACGTCCAGCACGAACGCTGGTCCAACTGAGGCGCCAGGTGGAAATGGCATGGCAAGCCGTTCCACAGGACTACATCCAGCATCTCTACGATCGTCTCCATGGGAGAATAGCAGCCTGAATTGCTGCGAAAGGTGGATATACACTGTACTAGTGCCGACATTGTGCATGCTCTGTTGCCTGTGTCTATGTGCCTGTGGTTCTGTCAGTGTGATCATGTGATGTATCTGACCCCAGGAATGTGTCAATAAAGTTTCCCCTTCCTGGGACAATGAATTCACGGTGTTCTTATTTCTATTTCCAGGAGTGTATATCAAAAATCTTCGTGAGTCTATTGTTCATTCTACGTATGTGTCTACAGAATGTTAGTCGGCCTTTTCTGATCATGTCTGTCAGTCTGCATGTGCATTCGTAAGATACTTTGGTTGCCCTCTTCACCCATGTACCATCTGTGTGTATTGCTCCAAAAAATTTTCTCAGGATTTTAAGTTCTATTTTTTCTCTCTCTGTGATTCCCGATGCTCCGACTGTGGTCGTTTCTGATGTGTAGAGTGCTTCTGGTAGTACAGCTCTATTATAGTGCGCAGTTTCGCCTGCCTCGATATGTTTCTTTTATTGTAGTGCGTTTATGTAAGTTTGTACGCTTTCTGAAGTTTTTCTGGTCGTTCTATGTTGTATTCCTTTAGATACTTGATTTTTTTTCTATTCTGTTAACCTTTCCGTATTTACTGTGCATGACTCGTGTGTTGCTCTTATTTCTTCCTATGCTTTCCGTTATCTCATATGATATCTGCAAACTGTTTTGGCAGGGACTTCACGTAAGTATTCCAGTGCTTTCTGTCTCGTGGTATCGTGTTGCTGATTATTGCCACGTCATCTGTAAATGCGATGCATTTCTTGATTTTGTTGTTTGCACTGTTCTTCATAATTGAATCTCTTTTACTTTCTCTTCCCACTGTTTGATATTTTGTCCAAGACTATGTTGAACAAAAGCGGTGAGAAACCGTCTCCTTGTCTGACCCTTGTATGCATCTCGATGGGTTCTGAGATTTCTCCATAAATTTTATTTTGGATGTGGTGTCTGTGGAATGCCTATTGTAACAATATTCTTCTTGTGTGTCAAAGAGTGTCTGCTTGTCCATGGAATCGTAGGCCACTTTAACTTCACGAACGTGACGACAGTGTTGTCTGTCTGTCTGATATTCAGGAGTGTTTGTAGGTTCCTAATCTGTTCAACTCAGAGTCTTCCTTTTCTGAAGACTTCTTGGCATTCACCTACCCTTTGTGTCAGCTTGTGGCTCTACTCTGTTAAGTAATGCCTTCGAGAGAGTTTTGTCGAGAGACCGGTAATACTGAGATATCTCTGTAATCATTAAGATCTACCTTGTCGTCATTTTTGTGGAGGGGATGAATCAACCGCGCATTTCCGTTCCTGTGGGATTTTCTCTGTAACCTATATTTCAGTCAGAATACGGTAACTGTTTTACAATAAATAACTCTTAAAAGTAACTAGTTGTTGGATTTTTTTTTCCAAAAGTAAGATGCCTGTTATACGTATTTCATAACCTTTCACTACGTGATTTTGATCAAGAAATTTTTTCAATTGGTGATTTTAGTTTTTCTGAGATGAGGTGTGGCCTATCTGCTGAAAGATATATCGAAATATGATAGTAGAATGTGGAAAACACGCTTTTCGATGGTGTTTAGTGACTAGTCGTTACTAAAACCCGATAAAAATTAAGAATATACAAATGATAAATTGAAAATAAAAATAAATTACTTTCTATTTATGTCTGGTTAGAGGTCTGTGGAAGTCACCGCATTCTCTACTGAAAAAAGATAAAATTTAAAGTAAAACGAAGCTTCTTTTATTGTCAATTTCTCATTGTCCAACACATCGTTAATCTTCGATGGATGAAGGAGATTACAGAGCTATAACTACGCCAACGTCACCTAGCGCTCTCCTGCGTGGTAGGAACGTGATTCCGAAGCCTCTCGAGTTACCTGCGTTCCTGGTGTAACGACCAGTCTCGAACTATTGGCACTCGAACAAGTTCGATTGGATTTAAGTCTCGAGATTTTGCGGATCATTCCAACGATGATACTTCGGAAAGATAGTACCCAAAATTTTTGCCCGTTTTCGATGTGAGCACTCTCTTGATATCGAGCATGAAATCGATGATAGTCATCTATTCTGCTGGATCAAGAGACCGAACAATCGGCAGCATATATTCTTCTATAACATGAATGTACTACTCCAAGTGCATCAAGTGGGTTCAAGTGGCTCTGAGCACTATGAGACTTAACTTCTGACGTCATCAGTCCCCTAGAACTTAGAACTACGTAAACCTAACTAACCTAAAGACATCACACACATCCATGCCCGAGGCAGGATTCGAACCTGCGACCGTAGCGGTCACGCGGTTCCAGACTGTAGCGCCTAGAACCGCTCGGCCACCCCGGCAGGCCCAAGTGCATTCTGAACGTTACTAATTCTCCCATACCAGCTGCGGTCATCCAGTTTTAAGCTTATCGTTCTATTTTGTTTAGTGGCAGCAGTGTGATCTGGAGAGTAGTTTGTGCTGTCGGATCTCCACAAAGACAATCTGCAGTCTTAGTCCGAATAAGAAAAAGTGGTGCTGCGATCCCAGAAGTCGAGTCCCAGATAAGGTTGCGATCGTCAAAAGCAGAAAATCCGGACTCGGTGTTATATTTAGCTGCACAAATAGCTCTAAAAGCAGAACTACCTGTTTTAAATAGAGTCACATCGGTATTTTCACTTGTATATTGATAAATAATTACAGACAACTTTTTTGCGAGATCAAACTTAAACGTGTTAAACAATCAGTAAACAGCCCTATTATTTCGCAATTACGGTAGCAGTTTAGTTGTTTAGTCTGCTCCATTGCACAGTGCCCTTTCTAGTGTCAAAATAAAGTAAAAGTTCATCATTTGACAATATATTCTATTCTACTGTGACCGGAAACGAAAAGATATTCAACATGTCTGGCCATTTCAGTGTAAACAGCAGTAATCTGTATTTTATTTAATGACATTTCTCATTTGAACCCACCAAGAACATTATTTTTCTTGGGAAAGGATAATTTTAAATTACACAGTAACATTATCTCTGCGACTTGGTTCAAATGGCTCTGAGCACTATGGGACTCAACTGCTGAGGTTATTAGTCCCCTAGAACTTAGAACTAGTTAAACCTAAACATCACAAACATCCATGCCCGAGGCAGGATTCGAACCTGCGACCGTAGCGGTCTTGCGGTTCCAGACTGCAGCGCCTTTAACCGCACGGCCACTTCGGCCGGCTATCTCTGCGACTGTTCGGTTTGCAGTTTATTGGTACTTTTATTCATTGGGCATTTATAAAAGGGAATACCCTTTCGTAGTTAGTATTATGTCCTGGAATTGCAAAGTAATATTCCGTCAATTTCAATAATTTAGAATAAAAGTCTTCATTATAATGTGATTTGAAATAGGCTGCCCACATTTCATAAGCCTAAAGCTTTTTAAAGGCAGAGTCGTCTTTTTTTTCATGTATTTCATGAAATTTTGCCAGTGATCAAAGAACTTACTGGCACCTAACTTCATGTTCTTTCTAGATTAGCACTTGTATCTATAGCCTTATGGTATTTCTCATCATTTCTCCTTAGATTTTTTCCTGGCGCTTATGTCATTAGCTTGGAAACGGTGTTCTTGTGCATGCCCTACTTGATCTCTAAGAAGCCGAACAAAAGTCAGTCAGGACGGACTTGTATACATTTAGCCGGAGAAGATCGAAAAAGCCAGACATTTCGGCCAAAGCTGGACACCTGGCAACCCTAGTCTCACAAGATTTTGCCGGGTGGGACGTGCCACATTTGGCAGCAAACCGTCAACTGGGAAGTCTTCGCACGGGCAGTGAGCGAATCGAGGTTATTTATTTACTGCTTCTCATATGAGCTTTCCGTAAGAACGCTGCCTTGCCGCCATCGATAATAATGTCGCTTGTGTCGCCTGTGCGGGGATGCAGCGATTCCTTTCCCATTAGTGTTGGAAAATCCCAGAATCGAGACGGTCTCTATTCCAACGTATTCTCGATGTTTTCCAGAACTCTACCTATTTGATTCAATCAGGTGTTGACAGTAAAAGCTTGCAGCAGCCGCATATAAAACAGTATATATTCTACATAAAGCGAGCTGGCAAGAAATCCTGCGTTAAAGCTAGCCGGTGTCCCCATTCTAAGATGCGAAACATGCAAATATTTGGGTGCCATTTCGACGAAAAACGGATTTTCTAATATTAAACAGATAACTACAAAAGTTACGCAGAAAATATTAACATTATTTACAAAGGAATACCGGCTACCAATGTCTGCGATAAAAGTACATCACGATGTCATATTGAGAGCAATAATTAGTCCGCCTAAAGTGTTCGTGGCCGGAAATTACGAAGTGAATATGTCACTCCCACACTGCATCGAGTCTGCAGAGCAATGCTGCTCTGACCAATGGGCGCTTTTTGTACAACGCGTGCCGAAGCAATCCTGGTCTTGTTAGAACTTGTCCCAAAGACAAGTACGGCATGTAACAGCTTGTCATTACTTGCACAGAGGCAATTTAGCAAACTTACAGGAATTGACTGTCTACGACGTCATTGACAAGATACAGTTACCAGAATGAGATTTTCACTCTGCAGCGGAGTGTGCGCTGATATGAAACTTCCTGGCAGATTAAAACTGTGTGCCCGACCGAGACTCGAACTCGGGACCTTTGCCTTTCGCGGGCAAGTGCTCTACCAACTGAGCTACCGAAGCACGACTCACGCCCGGTACTCACAGCTTTACTTCTGCCAGTACCTCGTCCCTACTTTCCAAACTTTACAGAAGCTCTCCTGCGAACCATGCAGAACTACCACTCCTGAAAGAAAGGATATTGCGGAGACATGGCTTAGCCACAGCCTGGGGGATGTTTCCAGAATGAGATTTTCACTCTGCAGCGGAGTGTGCGCTGATATGAAACTTCCTGGCAGATTAAAACTGTGTGCCCGACCGAGACTCGAACTCGGGACCTTTGCCTTTCGCGGGCAAGTGCTCTACCAACTGAGCTACCGAAGCACGACTCACGCCCGGTACTCACAGCTTTACTTCTGCCAGTACCTCGTCTCTCATTCTGGAAACATCCCCCAGGCTGTGGCTAAGCCATGTCTCCGCAATATCCTTTCTTTCAGGAGTGCTAGTTCTGCATGGTTCGCAGGAGAGCTTCTGTAAAGTTTGGATGGTAGGAGACGAGGTACTGGCAGAAGTAAAGCTGTGAGTACCGGGCGTGAGTCGTGCTTCGGTAGCTCAGTTGGTAGAGCACTTGCCCGCGAAAGGCAAAGGTCCCGAGTTCGAGTCTCGGTCGGGCACACAGTTTTAATCTGCCAGGAAGTTTCATGTCAGCGCAAACTCCACTGCAGAGTGAAAATCTCATTCTGGAAACATCCCCCAGGCTGTGGCTAAGCCATGTCTCCGCAATATCCTTTCTTTCAGGAGTGCTAGTTCTGCATGGTTCGCAGGAGAGCTTCTGTAAAGTTTGGAAGGTAGGAGACGAGGTACTGGCAGAAGTAAAGCTGTGAGTACCGGGCGTGAGTCGTGCTTCGGTAGCTCAGTTGGTAGAGCACTTGCTCGCGAAAGGCAAAGGTCCCGAGTTCGAGTCTCGGTCGGGCACACAGTTTTAATCTGCCAGGAAGTTTCATATCAGCGCACACTCCGCTGCAGAGTGAAAATCTCATTCTGGAAACATCCCCCAGGCTGTGGCTAAGCCATGTCTCCGCAATATCCTTTCTTTCAGGAGTGCTAGTTCTGCATGGTTCGCAGGAGAGCTTCTGTAAAGTTTGGAAGGTAGGAGACGAGGTACTGGCAGAAGTAAAGCTGTGAGTACCGGGCGTGGGTCGTGCTTCGGTAGCTCAGTTGGTAGAGCACTTGCCCGCGAAAGGCAAAGGTCCCGAGTTCGAGTCTCGGTCGGGCACACAGTTTTAAATTGCCAGGAAGTTTCAAGACACAGTTAAATGAATGGATGTATTCCGAATGGTGACGTGACTGGGACGCGGGAACAACATTAAGGCAAGCCCGTGTGTTTTTCACAAGCATCCGTCAAGCACTTCCAATAAATTACACGAACCCCTCCAAATCTATGATGCACTTTTTGACAGGACAAGGTCCATATCCTGTGTTTTTATTTCGAATTAACAAAATCAGGGCACAGCCGTGCAACTGTGGATTGTTGGATACAGTTGAACAAATACTGAATTTGGACAGGGAATAGACATAACATATGATAGCCTGTAACGAGTAAAAGTGGAAACTGCTTGATAGTCCAAGCTAAACCAGATGATTATCAAAATACAGGAAGACTCGAGCAAGAGTGAAAGCCAGTAGCAGTCAAAACAGTTCATCAGGAATTACAAACCGCCACGTTTTACCAGTTACTGCAAATTCAGCAACATCATTAATAGTAAGAACAAGATCAAGATGGTCCCGGCGGAGGTTCGAGTCCTCTCTCGGGCATGTGTGTGTGTGTGTGTGTGTGTGTGTGTGTGTGTGTGTGTGTGTGTGTGTGTGTGTGTGTGTGTGTCCTTAGGATAATTTAGCTTAAGTAGTGGTAACCTTAGGGACTGATGACCGTAGCAGTTAAGTCCCATAAGATTTCACACACATTTGAACATTTTTTGAACAAGATCAAGACACGATCTTTCAAATGATGTGGCAAGTTAAGAGTCTACGGAAGATAGCCACTATTAGCAAATGACAGTTCAAATAGTCAAATTTGTGTGAATTCCTATGGGACCAAACTGCTAAGGTCATCAGTCCCTAGACTTACACACTACTTAAAGTAACTTATGCTAAGAACAACACCACACACACACACACACACACACACACACACACACACACACATGCCCGAGGGAGGACTCGAACCTCTGGCGGGAGGGGCTGCGCAATCCGTGAAATGGCGCCTCAAACCGCGCGGCCACTTCGAGCGGCTGACGTTCTTGCGAGTATAAAATAGGTAGCAGGGATGGGAATCCGCTACCGTGCTCTTCCACGCCATTCCGGCAGAAATGGCTTATGGTGAGTCCAGTGGAAGTGGGCTGTTGGATGCTGGTATTGCGCCACTCTGACGATGTGAAGGCAATACCTGATAGCAAGAAAGCTACCTGAAGGAAGGAGTGTGGCTTATGCGGGGCTGCGGCCCTAAACGCTTGGCCACCACACCTGCAGACGTGCAGCACGGGCCAGCCACGACCCCGGCTTGACTTCGGGCGATCGCTTGTTAACAGAAGATGCGCTGGGCTCATTTCCTCCAAATCAACCGCAGCCACTACAGCGTCAGGAAGCGCGAGCCGTACCAATATGCGGCGCGCATGTCGCGGGAAACAGCGCTACAGTCGCAGGCACCAGTTCGCTTCCGCGCGGTTTCCTGTCCACGTGATACCGTGCCAGAGAGTCTCCACTGACAGGTATTTAGGTCGCCGGTCATCCTGTCGGCGGCCAGCACCTCCTGGTACAGATATCTCAGACCCTGCTGTCCAATGTCACTACCGCTCACGGGACGACACACAAGTACACTGAAGAAATAAATGAACTGTAATTCACATTACTGTTGCAGTAAACACTGACATACATCCTTCACCCCCCCCCCCCCCCCCGAAGTTAGCGGATCGTTCGCTGGCCAGTTATATGCCGGACTCCAGATCGACCATGAGTCCTCCCGACACTACTTTAGCGACTCAACGCCTGCCACTGCAGCTGCTGCCCGGCAGACCGTGCTTTCTCGGCCTCGTCGTGAACTCCAGCCGCTGGACGTCCATCAGAGGCTCCCGAGGGCTCCACTTACCTGAGCATGCGACTTGATTGCCCGCGAGCTCATAGCCTAGTGAGACCGTGTCGTTATTCATCCACGACACCTCCCTACCCAACGCCCACGATAAAGACTGTACACTTCGTCATGGTAAGCATTGCTATGCATTGTGTGCTACATCACGTATACTGACTGCCATAGTTTTCGTATGCTGGCTGCCTGAATAAAAAGAGCTTGACCCATTGAGTGGGCGAGCTAAACACTGATAAGCCATCTGGCTCATGTTATTATTCTACCCAAAATTAGACGGTGGCAAAGCATGGACTCCCTACTTGCAGGGAGCCATTGATCTGAATGCATAATGGAGGAAAGGTGGTAGAAATCGCGACACAAATAAAATAGTTAGAAACTAACACAAAGAGATTCCCAGAATGAAATTTCCACTCTGCAGCGGAATGTGTGGTGATATGAAACTTCCTGGAAGGTTAAAACTGTGTGCTGCACCGACACTCGAACTCGGGACCTCTGCACTTCGCGGGAAATTGCTCTACCAACTGAGCTACCCAAGCATGACTCACGAAACGTCCCCACAGCTTCAATTCTGCGAGTACCTCGTCTCCTACCTTCCAAACTTCACCGAAGCTCTCCTGCGAACCTTTCAAAACTATTATTCCTGGAAGAAGGGATATTGCAGAGACACAGCCTGGGGGATGCTTGGGTAGCTCAGTTGGTAGAGCACTTGCCCGAAAAGGCAAAGGTCCAGAGTTCGAGTCTACGTCCGGCACACAGTTTTAACCTTCCAGAAAGTTTCATATGTGTGCACACTCCGCTGCAGAGTGAACATTTCATTCTGGAAACATCCCCCAGGCTCTGACTAAGCATGTATCTTCTATATCCTTTCTTCCAGGAGTGCTAGCTCTGCAAGGCTCGCAGGAGAGCTTCTGTGAAGTTTGGAAGATAGAAGACGAGGTACTGACATAATTGAAGCTATGGGGATGGGTCGTGAATCGTGCTTGGGTAGCTCAGTTGGTAAAGCACTTGCGGGCGAAAGGCAAAGGTCCCAAGCTCGGATCTCGGTCGGGCACACAGGTTTAACCTTCCAGGAAGTTTCACAAAGATATATGTTCTGAAATTACCAAAGAACAACGCACTGTTGACTGAAGAAAGCCTCCACTGCCCTATATACAGTCACAGAATGACATATAGAGAGAGCATTGACCTGTAACTAAGCAAATACGCAAACAGTTCGGAGTGAGAATACTGAACCAAGAGAACTAGGTTTCGGCAACAGAAAGGGGGTGGCAGATTTCAGTGAACCTTAACGCATAGCTGACGCTGCTGCCGTCCCGCAGTAACGCGAAATGCTTGCGATCGCCAAACGACCGAAACTGCGATCGATTCGGAGTATCATTACTGGACTGTGTTCGAAGTAACGAACCGTTAAACTTTGCCGCAGCATGACGCAGCGTATCTACCTACAAGACACAGTCGCGGGCGAGGCGGCAGCTGGTGGCGTTCCAAGAAGATGTTGCAGAATGGGCAAGAGCGGCGCTGCTCAGGGTTTAGTTAGCTGGTCGGCACCTCACACTAGTGTGCCTACGTCTGAAAAAAGTAGTTCCGGTGCCAACTCGCTGGATGGTCAAGAGACTATTTGTAGCCTGCTGGGCCATAGAACTCGTCGCTTGTTTTCTGCACCAGAGGTTTCCTAAGCTGGCGCAGCCTCGCCCGTTGGGACGGCGGGCTTTTCATTATCCGTGCGCGCTTCAAGACCATGAAGACGCTCCGTTTGAACTTGTATCTTCTTCACTGTCGCCGCCATATTGACCTATTCATTAATTCCCCTCAGAATAACAGCATGCGAAGCCTATTTACAAATTTTACTTCCTCTGAACATATGGAATTATTATTACAGAATTTCTTTCGTTTCTCTAATTATTTATGTGTTTTAATTCGCGATTGAATCATTGAATACTTTGAAATAAAATTGATATGCAAACTATGGGTAGAGCAGTTGTTTGTTCCCCAGCAAAAGATCCCGAATTTTTCACATGACTTCATATTCATTAATGACTTCTCGACTCATCCTTTGTTTCCGGGCTTGCGCGACCGCCCACGCGCTCGTCACAGCACGTCACGTTCTTGGAAGGGTTCTTAGCTCGATGTCTTGTAACTGTCAAAGACCAACGTTTCATTTGGATTCAAGTCGTGTGGAGATTCGTTCCCAGAGACTGTAGTGAGTTGTGTTAACAGTCAACAAACAAACAGTTGTTATTGCTTCATGTGTATATTAATTCTGGCCGCTTACACTAACCACAACGAGCTGAACTAGGAGGAACGAATATTTAGAGTTTAATATCCTATAGTCTAAGACGTCCTTTAGGGACAGAGCACGAAGCTCGGGGTACGTAAGGATGGGGAGAAAAATCGACCATATACTTTACAAAGGAACCATACCGGCATTTGCCTGGGGGCGATTGAGGGAAATCACAGGAAACCTAAATCTGGATATGTAGACGGGGATTTGAACCGTCGTCCTCCTGAAAGCGAATCCAGTATGCTAATTACTGCACTACCTCGCTTGGTAAAACCTTTACTTGACATGGCGGTTATTTCATGTTCAGAAAAAAAAAAAATTCACGTCGGAAAGATTTTCAGTGAACTGCATAATTTATAAGGGGACAGGGCAATCAACAGTAGTCTGACTGCAAAAAATTGTGCAGTTACAGTAAATACGAGGGTTGGAACTTAAATAGTGGCAACTATTTATTCACAACCGATACAAAAGATTTACATGTTTTCACCTGTTACTGTCCTTCAAAGTAGTCACCAGCGTTGTGTAGAACCCGTTGACAGCGACGTGGAAGGCATAGTAAACCGTTAGCAGAGCCTGTTCTGTTGATGGTGCGAATGGAGCGGTCTAAAGTTATGGTGATTTTCGTGTACGACTGTGATGGTGTTATCCTAACGAATTACGTTTCTCCACGGCAGGCCGTCAATGCACAGTATTACTGTTCGTTTTTGGAGCATCACCTGCGACCAACTTTGCGGAAGAAGCGGCGACACTTTCTGCGCAACCCACCCAGCTGGGGTTGCTCTGTTCGGTCGATGGGAGTGGTAAGAACTGTACCGTCCACCATACTCCCCGAACTTAAGCCCTTGTAACTTTGATTTGATTCCGAAGATGAAGGAACCATATTGTGGCATTCGCTTCAGAACTGTTCCAGAGATTCGACAGGCAGTAGACCGCTCCATTCGCACCATCAACAGAACAGTCTCTGCTAACGGTATACTACGCCTTCCACAGCGCTGGCAACGGGTTCTACACAACGCTGGTGACTACTCTGAAGGGCAGTAACAGGTGCAAAAAAAATGGCTCAAATGGCTCTGAGCACTATGGGACTTAACATCTGTGGTCATCAGTCCCCTAGAACTTAGAACTACTTAAACCTAACTAACCTAAGGACATCACACACATCCATGCCCGAGGCAGAATTCGAACCTGCGACAGTAGTGGTCGCGCGGTTCCAGACTGTAGCGCCTAGAACCGCTCGGCCACTCAGGCCGGCTAACAGGTGCAAACAAGTAACGCTTTTGTATCGGTTGTGAATAAATAGTTGCCACTATTTAAGTTCCAACCCTCGTAGTTATACTTTGTTTTTCTTGGACAGATAAGTATACATTCTAAGTGCTGGAGCACTCGTTGCTCCAGAAATGCTTTGATAACATGTACATATAAAAGTGTATGTATGTACGTTCCACATCTCCTTCTAAACCACTGGATTGATTTCAACCAACGTTAGTACAAATATTACTTACTGTTTGGAAAGAGGTATATGAAGCGACTAGCAGACAGGCTGTACTCGTAAAATTGTCGGCTCTCAGATGTGTATTCCACTCCTACTGGTTCTCGAGACGAGAGTTCTCCATTCTACCCGTCACCATGTTTTGTAGAACGCAAGCATCACGTGGAATGGACGCGTAGTAGGAGTGCGTGGGGAATAAGCAGATTATCCTTTCGCTTAGTGTTGTGATAATAACGTGATTTAGGCCGTATGGGGTATTATCAGGTCTCCATAACAAGAGTCTGCATGCCCACCTGAACAAATAACTTATTCGTCGGTACGTACCACCAAGTCAGACAATTATCTAGCAGCTGAGGGGTACCGGTAACAAAATTTTATGCGTGTAGAATAAAGATGGCCGACAGCAATCGCACTCACTGGCACAACGAGATTTTTTCACTCTTCTCTGAAGAGGCTCGATCTTGGTCCCAGGTAATTTCTTTACATAGAGAACCTTCGCCTATTTCTTGACATCTTCTTATCCACATTTTCGCAATTTCCTCTGAGATAGTGTAATGTTCTCTAATCTTTGCATGCGCACACAGGTTTCGAACTGATTTCGAATATATGCAGTCGTTCAACTTATTGTTATTGACTTACAAATTGATTCTGGCAATTTCGTCGTAACCGTGTAAAATTTTCGTACTTTCAGAGCCCAGTGCCACCTCACGATGCAGTTCTTCATCGATCCCTCATTTCCATCATTCCTGCTGCACCATCTTCCACGCACAGTGCACACTAGAAACAGTGCTAGATCTGTATGGTCCTCTCAATCACCCACGCATGTACTCTTAATTATAATGCTAGTATAGTCATTGTTTATTCAAGCTAATAATGTAATCTCTTAAATATAATTGCTACTCAATTACCGATAATGAAACAACAAACAACGCTGGTTGATTGGTCGCATGCACCGCCGCAATCTGCAGATGAGCTGGACCGTTAATTTGATGTGTGAGTTAATTTTTTGGCGTAATTAATAACTGGCAGTACTTTGTGCTGTGATATGCTAACGAAGAAAAGAGCGAGCAGACGCCCAGCCCAAACCTCTAAGGATAGAAGCTTGAAATTTGCAGGGGGTTTTGATCTTACATTATTGGCGTCGTTTAAGAAATGCTTTTTAGAAATTCCACCCCTATCAGGGGGAAGTAGTGGATGAAACGCTATATTGAAACTATGTTGCTACTGCGGCAATTATGAAGCTAGAATTATGAAAACTAATGTTTGGTTTCTCAGTAAGAAATAAAAAATACGTGTTTCAGTATCTTTGGATATTCAACCACTAAGGGGATAAAATAGTGGGTGAAATCTTTTTTGAAAATAAATAACTATGAAGTAATAATTAAAATATGTTGAAAGCTACATCTATGAAAACTGGTATCTCATTTTTTGGTTAGAAATAAAAAATACGTGCTTCAGTGTTTTTGGAAATTCAATCGCTAAGAGGGTGCAGTAGAGGACGAAAAATTTTCGCAAATTATTTCGATATATTAAGAAATTCTTAAACCTACATCTATGAAAACTGGTATTTCACTTCTCGGCTCGAAATAAAAAGATATGTTTAGGCAGGATATATCTATGGAAATATTACCACAAGAACGCAAAAGGCATGATAGCAAAAACCTTGGGCACCAGCTACCAGAATCGCTTTTTCGTCAGAAGTATTCGCAAAAGACTATGCCCCTATGGCCATAATTAGCATGAAAACCTTAGAAGATTTGCAATTTGTCAACAACTTAAAAATTCGATTAACGGAAAAAAAAAATTCTGCAGACCACACAGTTCACGCAAGCAAAACAGTGGGCGCTAAGCTGGCTACGTAGAATTCTTTAGAATTTAGTACATCAGTACAATTATCACTCCACTTACAGTGACGGACATGGAAATCGTTACATCATGAGTCAACAGTCCTAAATTTATTAAACTTTGCGGAGATATACATCACAAAATGAATATTAAATTATTAAACTTCTTTCCGTTTGGAACCGATATCCATCAACATCAGTGTGAGATATGATGCCATAGGAAAATAATACACTATTATAGTCGTTGTGGCATGGAAGATAATTTCTTGCCATTCCAGATCCATACATGGTGTCCGTTCATGAAGACTGCAAGCTGAGAATTGGTGGGAAAGTATAAGTCTTTCCTTTGCATACCAGACATGCTCTATGGCTGACAAATCAGGGGTCCAGGTAGTCTGGGATCGTACTCTCCACATCGTGCTCGTATGGTAAACTGCAGTGTGAGGTCTTGTATTAACGATGTCAAGCAACAATATCTGTAGCTGTTTTGCTTCTTGCTTCGTTTCATTTTTATTGTAACTCAGACAATGGGGGTCACCCAATTAATTTTAGGAGTTCTTTTGTTTGTTTGTTCTGCCGCACCATTATAGCTGTTGAAAATGGGGGTTGATTTCGTTCAGTCATCTGTACTGGTTCATCAGTTCAAAAGTACCTGAACACCTGGCTGAAAATGTCTTACAAGTTCGTGGTGCCCTTCATCGGTAACACTGGAATTCAGTGTGGTGTTGGCACCCCATTAGCCTTGATGACAGCTTCCACTCTCGCCAGGCATACGTTCAGTCAGGTGCTGGAAGGTTTCTGGAGGAATGGCAGACCATTCTTCACGGAGTGCTGCACTGAGGAAAGGTATCGATATCGGTCGGTGAGGCCTGGCACGAAGTCGGCATTCCAAAACATCCCAAAGGTGTTCTATAGGATCAGGTCAGGACTCTGTGCAGGACACACCATTCAGGGATGTTACTGTCGTGTAACCAATCCGCCACAGGCCGTGCATTATGATCAGCTGCTCGAGCGTGTTGAAAGATGCAATCGCCATCCCCGAATTTCTCTTCAACTGTGGAAAGTAAGAAGGTACTTTAAACATCAATGTAGGCCTTTGCTGTGATAGTGCCACGCAAAACAAGAAGGGGTGTAAGCCCCCTCCATGAAAAACATGACCACACCATAACACCACCGCCTCCGAATTTTACTGTTGGCACTACACTTGCTGGCAGATGACGTTCACCGGGCATTCACCATACCCACCCCTGCCATCGGATCGCCACATTGTGTACCGTGATTCGTCACTCCACACAACGTTTTTCCACTGTCCAGTCGTCCAATGTTTACGCTTCTTACACCAAGCGAGGCGTCGTTTGGCATTTACCGGCGTGATGTGTGGCTTATGAGCAGCTGCTCTACCATGAAATCCGAGTTTTCTCACCTCCCGCCTAACTGTCATAGTACTTGCAGTGGATCCTGATGCAGTTTCGAATTTCTGTGTGATGGTCTGGATAGATGTCTGCCTGTTACACATTACGATCCTCTTCAACTGTCGGCGGTCTCTGTCAGTCAACAGACGAGGTCGGCCTGTACGCCTTTGTGTTGTACGTGTCCCTTCTAGTTTCCATTTCACTATTACATCGGAAACAGTGGAAATAGGGATGTTTAGGAGTGTGGAAACTCGCGTACAGACGTATGATGCAAGTGACACCCAATCAGCTGACCACGTCCCAGCCGGCCGGAGTGGTCGTGCGGTTCTAGGCGTTACAGTCTGGAACCGCGTGACTGGTACGGTCGCAGGTTCGAATCCTGCCTCGGGCATGGATGTGTGTGATGTGCTTAGGTTAGTTAGGTTTACGTAGTTCTATGTTCTAGGGGACTGATGACCTAAAATGTTAAGTCCCATAGTGCTCAGAGCCATTTGAACCATTTGTTTGTCTAATGACTACTGAGGTCGCTGATACGGAGTACCTGGCAGTAAGTAGCAGCACAATGGACCTTATATAAAAATGTGTGTTTTTGGGGGTGTCAGAGGAAGAGGAAGCAGGATTCTCAGGATGATTAATAATTATTATTCATTACTTCAGCAGTGACTAAACTGCAGAACTGGACCTGACTGACAGACTTCTCTACATATTCTAAAAAATGGTTCAAATGGCTCTGAGCACTATGGGACTCAACTGCTAAGGTCATAAGTCCCCTAGAACTTAGAACTACTTAAACCTAACTAACCTAAGGACAACACACACATCCATGCCCGAGGCAGGATTCGAACCTGCGACCGTAGCGGTCGCGCGGTTCCAGACTGTAGCGCCAGAACCGCTCGGCCACAAGCGGCCGGCTCTACATATTCTAACCTGAGGGAAAACCGATTTACTATGAATCTAGGCATTAGAATCTCCGCCCCATCTTGAGTTCATTCTTATCCTAATCTTCTACATATGCTAACAAGGGAACCTCCTCATCGCACCCCTCTCAGATTTAGTTATAAGTTGGCACAGTGGATAGGCCTTGAAAAACTGAACACAGATCAATCGAGAAAACAGGAAGAAGTTGTATGGAACTATGAAAAAATAAGCAAAATATACAATCTGATTAGTCCATGCGCAAGACAGGCAATATCAAGGACAATGTGAGCGTAGGTGCGCCGTGGTCCCGTGGTTAGCGTGAGCAGCTGCGGAACGAGAGGTCCTTGGTTCAAATGCTCCCTCGAGTGACAAGTCTACATTCTTTATTTTCGCAAAGTTATGATCTGTCCGTTCGTTCGTTGACGTCTCTGTTCACTGTAATAAGTTTAGTGTATGCGTTTTGCGACCGCACCGCAAAACCGTGCAATTAGTAGACGAAAGGACGTGCCTCTCCAATGGGAACCGAAAACATTTGATAGCAAGTTCATAGGTCAACCGATTCCTCCACAGGAAAAAACACGTGTGATATATTCTATACGACACTGGTGACAGCATGTGCGTCACATGAAAGGAGTATGTTGTCGACCCACCTAACTTGTACACTTGGCGAATGGATAAAAAGATTCTTCTACCTTGCCCGATTTAGGTTTTCTTGTGGATGTGATAATCACACCCAAAAAAGTGATGAAAACATAACAGTTTGTCACATAAACTGAAACTAAAAAATTAAACTTTCCACTCGAGGGAAGGCTTGAACCAAGGACCTCTCGTTCCGCACCTGCTCACGCTAACCACAGGACCACGGCGCTCCTCAGCTCATATCTTGCGCATGGACTACTCAGTTTGTATATTTTGCTTATTTTTTCATAGTTCCACACAACTTCTTCCTGTTGTCTCGATTGATCTGTGTTCAGTTTTTCAAGGCCTATCCACTGTGTCAACTTATAAATAAATCTGAGGGGGGTGCGATGGGGAGGTTCCCTTGTAAGAGGTAAGGGTACGAATTTTTTTCCATGATGAATTACGAACATCCATGGTTGTAGTCAACCGTCCATACGAAAGTGGCACATTCAAACATTCGAGACGGCAGAAGACTAATTTGGTGTGGATATGGGAAATCGGTGTTTCATCATCTTTCTTAAAGTCAAAATATGACACCTGTAAGTCTGCATTAGAGAAAGTAAAAAAGAAGAAAGGGAGAAAGAGTGAGAGAGAGAGAGAGCATGGAAAGTTAAGAAACAAGGAAAAGAAAGAAGGTGAAGATAAATGAGACAAGACACTTACGCGAACGTTGTGACCACCTGGTTCATTCGCAGGTCCAGCAGCTTGAGGCTGTCATCCCGCGTGCAGGCCAGCAGGTACTTGCCATCTGCAGAGGAAAACAAAAACAAAACTCCAGTTATGAGGTGAACTTAGAACTAAGTAGCAACTTCCACTCTGAAACTTAGGCTCCCTCATATTACTGTGTCCAACTACACTGGTCGACAAAGTTAAGGAAATACTGGAGAGAAATACATGAAAATAGGTATGGATGTAGCTTATTGTGGGAAAGTCACTTGTACAAAACAACAATTCAAACGCCATTGATGTCCGCGGTTCGTGGTCTAGTGGTTAGCGTTGCTGCCTCTGGATCACGGGGTCCCAGGTTCGATTCCCGCGCCGGGTTGGAGATTTTCTGTGCCCGGGGACTGGGTGTTTGTGATGTTCTAATCATTTCATCATCATCATCATCATCATCATCATAATCATCATCATTCGTGACAGCGGCTGGATCGAACTGTGTAAGAAATTGGACTGCGAAAAAGTTGGGACTTTGGACGGGCGCTGATGACCCCACAAACCAAACATCATCATCATCAAACGCCACTGATTAGAATGAGTAATGGCTATGAGTCCAATGTGGTCCAAATCAAAGGTTCCAAAATGGCTGTGAAAACTTTACTAGTGCGGTTTGTGGTCGCCTGGGACAGACAAGCAGCATGCAGTGGGCATATTGTTGACAAGTGAGTTCAAGAGTGTCTCCTCTACCGCGGTTTTTAACTCAACAGTGGTTCTGGGTGGGAGGGAGGGGTAGGGTGTTGCAACTGCCCTCCCAAGATCATCCCAATCGCTTTCAATAGGATTCAGATGTAGTGATTAAGGCGGCCCAAGCTATATGGTGCACATCCTCGCTTTGCAGATATTCATTAACCATTCGGGCCCTGTGTGGTCTTGCGTTGTCGTCCACAAACATGAAATGAGGGCCAACAGCACCTCTGAAAGGCTGAACATAGGGCTCTAGGCTCTCCTGTCTGTACCTCTGGGCCTTCAGAGAACCAGTATCAAACACACGGAGTGGTGTGCAGGTATCGTGCATGATCCCTGCCCAACTCAGCAGTACACCTCCACCACCACATATGACCCTTTCCGTGGTGTTGCGGGGATGGTATTGTGTCCTACGTTCGCTCTATATGAAGACCCGTGGAGAATCGGATTCTAGACTGAAGCCGGATTCATCTGTGGAGACAACATTAGCCCACAGATGCTGTGTCCACTGTCTGTGTTGTATGTACCATTGCAAATGCTCCCTTCTGTCGGAGGGGATGAGTGAGATGCACACCGCTGGTGTGCTTGCACACAGTCCTGTCTCATGGAAACTTCTGGCAACTGTCCAGTGGCAGCAGTGAGGCCACCAGAGAATTGTGCGGCTATAAACGTACTCTGGCTCTTATTTTTTTATCTCACAATACTTTTATGTTTTCACTATAAAATCTGTATCACATGCATCTATAAACTTTGAGAAGGATCATAGATTACTTTCAGTCCAAATATGACAGTCGTTCTGTTCTTTCCACCGGATGGAGTAAAAAAATATTTTTCTTCAAAATTTCTTGTAAAGTTAACTTTTATTTTTGTTTTCGTAGCAGGTGGAACAAATTTCCTTTTAGCAACTGCACCATCATACTGTACACTAAATATAGAGATGTATAATATTGTTTCAGAATTTTTACTGACATTTGAAATTATCGCTAACTGAGGTGACCTTGAGGTGTCTGTTTCGTGACGGCCGCTGCATAGGCCGAGGAGAACCTGTACATAGGCCTGCAAGCTGCCCGGACCTCACCCCATCAGACTTGGGGCTACATCAAAGCCGAGCTGTGTTCTGCCCCTGTTGACTCAGAGGAGGAACTGGTTGCCAGAATTCTTGCAGCAGCCACACAAATACAGAACAATAAAGCAATTGGAAATATATAACACCGTTTTATTCTCAATCACACACAATAATCTCCTGCACACTCGGTACTCCAAGAATACGCCTTTCCGACACTTGGTTGCGTTGCGAAGTAGGTTTGTTTTTGTCTCCATAATTATCCCTATTAGTTTGGGTGCTGAATTTTTGAACGACCTTTATATGGAATAGGGTCGGTGAGGACTGCACACCACAGCTGAAAAAAAATGTTAAAATATTACACAGAAGAAAGACTGATTTCCTAATAAGCTACCTGTGTATTATTTAACTGCTGATCACGTGGTACTCGGTTCCAGCTGCAGGTGGCCCCTCTAACGGCTTCCAGGGGCAGCAAAAATTTACTTTCAGTATTTCGTACAATCATTGACCGAATTTAAAATTTTGAAATGGGTCCTGTTCTACGCTTTAAGACGTATAATTTCACGTCAAAGTTCTCAAACAGAAGGAATTACAGTTATAAACCGTGTATATGTCTTGAGGCAGGGTAACTCACTGGGCACAAATACACAGACTATATCATACAGTATTCGAGAATAAGTACACTTAGCGACTTCCAACAATTTTACACGTCTTAATTTCAAACCTTTACAAAACATTTTCTCTCCGTCCCCCCCCCCCCCCCCCCCATACAGACACACATATGCACATACAAAACAACGAACGGAAGATAGTTTATCGCTTACTACATTGTCGCTGTTCGTGCAGTATGACTGCAGCATTAGGCACAATGTGTTAATTTATTACTTCTTTACTAATCACTTTATTCGCAACACATTTTGCAGACAGTATCCGCATATACCTTTAAATTTGCCTACACAAATATCTTTTTACGATATATAGCTCAGGGGCTGTGACGTCATAAACATTGAGATGCTTGAAAAACACATTAACTCATTTTTAAAGTAATCAAACGTTTGCAGCTGTGTACAAGGTAGTTCGATTCCTTAGAGAAGCGGGGCTGGGGCGACACTGGTCCTTAAGAAGGTGCTATTACGTGTTGGTCACTACATCTGCGTGCACAGAAATGATTGTAGGGACTCAACCCATAGTTACACAGGGCAGACTTTGCGGTCTGACCTAGCTGGTTTCCTTACTCCTCATTTAGGCGTAATTAAGGGCTGTCCACTCAATTCTTAGAAAAACCACATTTTTCATAAAGTATAAGGCTATTAATTCAAACAGATAAGCCTTCAATTCATCTTTGAAATTTTACTGGCATAGTACGCGCATTTTGCTTCTTACCACTTTTTTTTATATATGGAAATGATAAGTCGGCTTCCAGATCAATTTTTTGGACCGACTTTGACCGGATGGGACGGAGAGAAGTGGAACAGTAGTAAGAAAATGAACTCATATTCGGGATGACGGCTGTTCAAACTCCGTCCAGAATTCAAATTTAGGTTTTCCGTCATTTCCCGAAATAGCCTACGGGGAGTACCGAGTCGGTTTCTACGAAAGGGTAGTAGGTCTAGTTTCCTTCCTTACTGTGCTCCAATTTGAGCTGTGCTCCGGGACGAATTCTCTTGCTGTCAAAGGGTCATTCACATCCACTAAGAGCCACTTGATAAATTTTTGTGGTATTCAATCCTTCGATTGAGGATTTATCTCTGCTCTACTGCCCTACATTTTTATATATATAATTTCAGGGATGTCTGAGTTTTCTATCTGTAGGTATAGAAATGAACCTTCAATAAGAGTCACTGAGGTGATTCTTTTTGCGCTATTTGGATTTATAAGAAGTTTCAGCGAGGCCTAATTCAGAAGCACCGCCCCAGCACAGGATCACTGTTCATCGATGACGGTAATCTGCCCCTCGGTGCAGGAATCAAAAAGAAAGAGAGGCATGCTTTGGTCCTCCGTGTAGCTTTTAACGTACATTGTGTTCACAGCCTATTTCGAAGCCTACGGAAGCAGCTGTCTCATGTTTATCCGGCGGCACAGATAATAAAGATTTACGGTCGTTCTCTCAGCAACCATTTTTCCTCTGTTTCTCCAGTAAAACTCACCTCGTGAAGACCGAGAAAGAAGAATTAGGTGTGTCGCCATCGTTTACCAATCCCTCCCGCACGTTACACTCGTGCTGAGGGGCGGTCGATGAGAGTCATTTGTCTGACTTATAACTGGCCCTGGTTACACAAAAGGGAAATCACAACAACGTCTTTCGCTTTTTCTAACGGTGTTAAGCAATGAAGATAAGCGGAAGGGCTATCATAAAACTGTATATAGAGGTGTGTTCAAAAAGTAACGGGAGTTTACATTTCTGGAAATAATTTTATTTATTCGTCCACATTAATGTTACCTCCTTCAAAGCAGTCCCTATTAGGTAATATACACTCATGCCAGCGCTTCCGCCAATCCCCGAAATACTTATGGGACTATATCTTTGCGACACCACTTAACTCATTCAATAATGCCCTTTTAATCTCAGCTTGTAAATCGAGGGACCTTTAAGGTCCTCTTTATTTATGCAAACAGAAAAAAGGGATATGGGACCACATCTGGCGAATATGGAGACTGAGGTATCGCTACAGTGTTGTTTTTCGCCAAAAATTCGCGAACAAGCAATGAAGTGTGAGCAGGTGCATTACCGTGGTGCAAAAGATAAGGTTTTTTTCGCCACAAAGTCGGGCTTTTTTTCGGATTGCTTCCCGCAGACGGCGTAGAACTTGCAGGTAGTACTTCTTATTGAGCGTTTGATCTTTTGGCAAGAACTCTTGATACACTGCGCCGTTAAAATCGAAGAAAATAGTGAGCAGAACCTTCACATTGGACCGCTCTTGCTGGGTGTTTTTCAATCTTGGCGATCCAGACGACGTACCCGTACGCCCATGTTTCGTCACCTGTCATGACACGTTTCATTAGTTCTGCGACCGATCAGCAACTCCAATTGGTCGCTGTTTTTGCTCTAAATTCAACACCTTTGGCACAAATTTTGCTGTCCCAAGTTTCATACCAAAAACATCCGAAAAGATTTCATGGCATGAGCAAGCTGATATGCCAGCATCATCAAGAATCTCTCTGGTTGTGATTCGGTGATCGTTCATAATCATTTCTTTCAATTTTGGCACTTGTTCATCGGCTGCTGATGTGCTCTGGCGTCCAGAACGTTCGTCATCTTCAGTTTCTTCACGACCATCTCGGAAACGCTTATGTTTCTCGTAGAGAGTTGTTATACCAGACCCACCAAAAACAGTATTCAACATTTCTCAAACTCTGTTACATTTTATTCCATTTTTATAGCAAAATTTGATTCCAATTATCCGATCCATTTTTAAAACAAATCAGTGCTCGCCACTCGTTACTAAATAGATATAACCTCCTTGACAACTGATGACAGACTAATCATCCAATATGGCTACCAGTGTACAATACGTTCCCAACATGTTTACCAACATAACAAAGAAAAATCGCGAGAATCGGACTAATACAAAGTGATAAATTAAAAAAATTCCCGATATTTTTAACACATTTCTTAGACCAACTGTTTACTAAAATACTACACAACAGAGTGAAAATAAAACTTGAGGAGATACTCAAAGACGAACAGGTAGGTCTCAACAGTGGGTAACCAAAAATTACGCTTGTTTATTTAGCATATTTAAGGATCTCGTCGACAAACTTCTCAAAAATTTAAAGTTGAAACCAACAATTGATATTACGAAGCGAAGAATGTAGTTTCTACAAATTCAAGCGGAATAATAACAGCGAGAAAGTAGATTAATATATGGCAGCATTTATCATCTACGTAAAGTTTTCATTCTTCTTATGTTCCTGGCCCTTTTCTTCAACTTCCTGTCTACCACTTTTCTGACAGACGTCGCAGAAAGTGAAAGGGTTTCTGAATATGCCAGAAGAAACAAGAAGGAAGTGTAGAAGAAATGATCGTTCTACAAGCTAAAGGCAAAATAAGATATAGAATAACTGGCAAATCAGATGGGCAGGCAGGACTGCACAGGATTGGATAACAATAAACGAAACTATGAAGCTACCAACGACAAAAACTGTAAATTATAAAGATATGAAGGAGGTTAACTAACGACTAATCAGAAATGCGTACGGCAGCAGAGGCAACACAAAACGAGAACTACCTTGGAATTCCAACGTTCGGAAGACAACACTTCTGTTTTGTATGTAGTCAATCGGAGAGCCATTTATACACAAGAGAGAAACTGTTAGAATTCGAAATTTATTGTTACTGGACAATTTTAAAATGAAATTAACAAATAAGTTACTAATTTAAAAAGTGACAAAAAACTAACGGAAGAATGACACACGTGGGAAAGTCTCACCGTGAAATGACACAAGCTGATGGGATCAGTCTAGACACTGACACCCCAGCAATTTGCCGATAGATAAAGGAAAGAAGAGAACATTAGGTTTTAACGCCACGTAGATGACGAGATCATTACGAGCTTGGATCATATAAGCACTAAGAAGGATAGCGGCCATTTCCTGTCCAAACGAACCATACTGTCAATCGCCGTTATCGACTAACAGCAGCCTTGGAAAGGCTAATTCTCAACAATTGGGCAGGAACCGAACTCCATCCGAACTTGAATCCAGTGACCTAACTCTGCACTAAATAGTTTTGTTTGGCAGTGGTGCAGTAACAGCGTACAAGAAATCAAATCCTGGAAAGTTACATACTGTTACTGGACAATCCAAAGAGATGCCTTATTGTTGTTATGTACTTTAAATGATCGATTTCTAGGTATACACTTTCATCTTAGCTGAAACGAAATACTGATGAACATAAAAGCGACCCAAAAAGTCACCAAATCGGCAAGGCACTTCAACGTTTCGGCTGAGTTAGACTGTCGCAAACACTTCTGAAGCCGAAACTTCACAATTTCGAAACCGATCATGGTAGTAAACTACCATCAATAAAGCAGCTGAATGAATTATACAATAGCAATACACGGTATCCCCTTTATCTTGACCATGCAAAATAACTACAAGTAAAATAAAAATTATCTGAAGCAAATGTTGTTCAGGTAGTAGGGACACATTAATCAACTTTACTTCCTTTCATGTAACTTTGTTCGTCACGAACATATGAACAGCATCAATTCTTCTTTCAAAATTTCACTCTACATATTTTATTCGGTAATCCACTTCATCTTAGCAAGATCCGTTCGAAAACGTGTCACAGCGTTATTAAAAACGTAACACATAATTGTTTTTGTCTCTACTGTACTAGCACACTGTGCAAGTAACTAGAGTGCTAAGTTACATTCTCCACAGATGAGCACCATTGCTACCTCCTCTTCGTTGGTGCATATTGTACTCAGATAAACCTTCCGCTGAAGGCGGTTGACTGAATGACTGTCGTGCATTTTCCTTGTGCTTTCATTTGTCTCCTGTCAACTGCAGCAAGTGGACGAGTTACGTTACCCTGGGTTATTTGCAGTGTTTGCCAGTGCGGGAGAGTCGAAGTCAATTTTGTGTAACGTTTTCAATAGCGTCATATAAGCGTGAATGGCACACTGTGGCGCGTTAACGAACAAGTCTTGAAGAGAGTAAGCTGATTATCAATTAAAAACGTACTGGGTTCAAAATGGCTCTGAGCACTATGGGACTTAACTGCTGAGATTACCAGTCCCCTAGAACTTAGAACTACTTAAACCTAACTAACCTAAGGACATCACACACATCCATGCCCGAGTCAGGATTCGAACCTGCGACCGTAGCGGTCGCGCTGTGCCAGACTGTAGCGCCTAGAACCGGTCGGCCACTCCGACCAGCAAACGTACTTGGTGTTGTTTAAAAAAGACGTATTTCAGTTCACGTCTTCGTAACAAACGAAGAGGCTGTCATGCTGATTAATGTCCCCTTAGTAGCTAAACAACTTTTCTTGATACATTATCTGGACAGAAAGTTATTTCCAGCGGTCAAGATAAATGAGAACGCCGCGTCTTAAAGGTGAACGCACGTAAGGTCGCATCCATGAAGATTGATCTACCTACCAAAATAAATGTTACAATGGTTATTGGAACACCTGGGTGCACCATCACACAGAGAAGAACAGGCTGGGTTTCTGTGCTCGCAAAACGTAATGAATCGCTTAAGGCAAATGTCGGGATTGTTCGTTTGAAAGGGCACGGCCGACTTCCTTTCCCATCCTTCCCTAATCAGATGGGACCGATGACCTCGCTATTTGGGAAAGGATGATAGGAAATGTGTTGCGTCATCAGGGAGTAGCTTCCATGGTCCTACAGGGAGCTGTGGAGAGTAAAATCTGTAGGAAAAGAAAGACAAGACACCCAACAAATAACTGAGGCCGCACGGGGCAAAAGGTACTCTGAGATTAACAGGTTGGGAGGAAGTCGTGGCGGGTCGCTCCAACCAGTCAGAGGACCGATGAAGGAGAGAAATAGGAAATCAGGAGCTCTTGATTGTTTCGAAATACCTATTTTTTTTCTGAATGCTGCCCTACCTGCGAATTAACGAGCTACGTCTGGCACTGGTTGAAGTGAGTGCTCGGCTTACCTTTGGAGATGTCCAGCGAGGTGACCTTCCCTTGCAGCAGGACGCCGTTGGAGCCGCACTCGGTTCGCGCGTCCCAGAAGCGCAGCCTCTGGTCGAAGTGGCCGCTAATGATGGTGGCGCCCGAGCCGTCCCACGTCACCAGGTCGTTGCAGATGGAGCCGGCGAATTTCGTCTCCACACCTTTGCGGACGACGAAATCATTTACTTATTTGTACAGCATAACATCAGCTACACACAAAGTAAAAATACATTAACGATTAATAAATACTGGTGTCAGACAAGGTAGCAACTTATGATGATGATGATGATGATGATGATGATGATGACTGGTTTATGAGGCACTCAACTGTGCGGTCATCAACACCCATATACATTCCCAATCTGAACACAATCCAATCTCGCCACTTTTCATGAATGATGAGGACAACACAAACACCCAGTCCCCGGGCAGAAAAAATCCCCAACCCGGCCGCCAGTCGAATCCGGACCCCGTGATCCAGAGGTAGCAACGCTAACCACTAGACCACGAGCCGCGGACGTTAGTAACTTACTTCCATTGTCCTTTTAATTGCATCTTAGGAAAACTGCGAGAATTTTGAACGAAAAATTTAAAGGAAAAGTATTACAGCTCACACCGAGGGGAAAGACTAAACGAGTAGCTGTAATTGCCAAGCGTTTGCAGATGACTTTGCGATGTATTTCGAAAGCCAAAGAAATGCTGGAATACAAATAAATCTCATGCAAGAACGGTCAACACGTCACGTGTAAGAACTTAAGAAAACGTAATTTGTATCGAATATAAAGAGCGCTCCAAAACTATCAAGAACAGATCTTGGAGCAGGATAAAAGTTAAAGAAATTGAAATATTAGCGGGAAGTAATCCAACAAAACAGTGTAGATATAACTTCTATACAGAAAACAATACCTGAGGTAGAAACAGCTTACGGTATATTTAAGCACAGCTACGATAAAAAATGATTATCTAAAAACTTTAAATCGAAATATTAGAGTACAGTGTCGCAGTTGGAACGCCTACATGCTACATAATGCTTAGTACTGAATTATAAGCTTGAAAAATTATAAGAATCAGGTAGAAGAATCGCAAGTAAATATTAGGTCGATTTCACAATTTTGGAAATTAATAAGTAACAAGAAATTTATCAGAACACAGAAAACACACCATGAGAAAGAAGAAACAGGCTGATATTCTTTCGGAATATTTACAGAATGCATTACAAAAGACTAACAAAAAGAATTTTCAAATATCTTTACGGGAAAAGTTAACAACCAGTTGGGTTCAAAAGGTGGAGAAAGGCTCTGAAACAAAAAAACCTAGGAGAAGAAGTGTTGTAACCGGAAGGTCCGTTGCCAGCGGTCAACACCTACTCTCTTGTGCTGTAACGTCAGAGACGAAAATTGAGAAGGCTATGTGCTATGTGCCCTATGGTGCTTACACCTGTGCTGGACTCTTCCATTCTAGGAAATCCTCGGAAAAAAGAGAAATGCCAAGGAACCAGTACTGAAGTTCAGTAGTTTCGTATGTTCTGACTCTGAGCGTACGCAGCTATACAAGAAGGACGTCGATGGTGCAGTCAGTAGGTACTGCCAGTGTTAACTGCGGGGAGACGAGACGTTAAAATACAAAGTTCTGGTTCACTGCACGGAAATCGACTATCAGTGCTTCAGCGTACCTATCACTGACGCCGAAGGAACTGCCTGAAAAAAAAAAAAAAAAAAAAGAAATCCCGCATGAAGTTTTATACGCTAGGATCTGTCTTCTTCGTCTTCCTCTTAGCTGGCGATAGGCGGCCACTCCGCATGACTGATTTCCGACAGCATCACTGAATTACCCGAAGTCCGCTCGTCTCCCTTCGTGTGTGGTCGCGAAAGAAGGTTCCTTGGCTTTTTTTAGTATAAATCAGTGGTAGTCAGATTGCGGCCGTATCAAGTACTCGCGCGGCCCACGTTTCTGAGACATATTTTATAATAATACGTGTCTATCAACTAACAACTAAGACCTGGATCATAAAAACATCATCTAAGGTTAGTAGCTTCTTAGGAGTCTAGTTGTACTGCTCAGTAACAAACAAACGTACTTACTGAGACAGCAGAATTTCAAGATTTAATTTTCATTGATGTAGGTGAATTCCGCCGTGAGCTAAGTAGAGTTACCTCACAGGCAAAGGGGCAAGTACAGTGGACACTGTGACGTTAAGACATCTGAGAGGTGGAATGTCTTATTGTTTGTCTTGCTGTTCTGACGACTCACGGGCGAGAGCTGCTATGGTATAAATTTTGACACGGAAGTAACATGGATTCGTGAATGCGTGTTACAGAGATGATCTTGAAATGCGGTACTTATTTGCAGCAACTATCATTAAATTAATTAATTAAATATCTTATGACACAGCGCAATGAGTAGAAGAAAAATAACACTGAAAATATTTAGTAAGCATTTGTGGTCGTGACTCATTGCATAATGGATTTAAACATAAGTAAAAATGCTATTATCAATCAATTCATCATCCGCTCACCCAGAAAAAACAAAAACACTTAGTTAGGCAATTGCGGTGTCACAACTTAGGTGTTACTGAGGGTGACAGCAGTCTGCAACAGAAAACAGTCGACACGAAGGGTTTCGAATAGTGCCGACTTTTAACGATCATTCCTTGGTGGCCGGCAGCCAACTTCTCGCGTCCCTACTATGGCTATACCAGGATCAGAATAACAAACTAATTGACAGCGAAGCATACTTGAAAAATAGCTCTGAGCACTGTGGGACTTAACATCGGAGGTCATCAGTCTCCTAGACTAATACCTAACTAATCTAAGGACGTCACACACATCCATGCCCGCGGCAGAATTCGAACCTGCGACCGTAGCAGCAGCGCGGTTCCGGACTGAAGCGCCTAGAACCGCTCGGCCACACAGGCCTGCGAAGCACAGTTGAGCGAGGAACGGGGTGATGTGCGTGCACGCACATTATGGCTGTAGCAACAACAGCTGTGCGCTACCTTACTGGACAACCTTCTCACGCCGCCTTTTAATGTGCAACATTGGAGTTCGCTTTACAGGATCGTTATATCCTTGTGACTTAACAAACGCACTCTCGTGTATAAAATGATATCGTGTTCCTATTATTTGTACATCTCAACAAAAGCAAAAGGAAAATCACTGTTTTTACAATAATCAGAATAAATCACGTTCAGTTGTATTCGATACGTAAGGCGTGTTAAAATGGATCTTAATCTTTCATGTAAATATAATAACTAACAACATTACAGTAATATAAACAGCTTGAGTACTTGCCAGTCACTCTAATGGGCATGCAAAGTGTCGTATTTGTGCAGAAGAGTACTCCTTAACAGTGAGATGAGATTTATTCTTCAAATGTGGTACACACCATTCAGTCAACACAAACACAAAAATAAAGACGAATTATGGCAAAGTGTACATGCCGCTTACTTCAGAATAACTTTCTTCCTCGACACTGTCGTTATCTGAGCGCTGGTCCGTGGACGAGCCACTGGAATTGCCCACGGCTATAATTGTATTTTCTATATTACTCTCGACACTCACTTCACGTGTACACGCTTCTTTAACAACCATTTCCGTGTAGCATACAACTTTTCTCCACTTCTCTGAAGTTATTTGTGCCACTGCTTCCTATAACAGACTTTTAATTTCAGCCACAGTGAAGCTTTTGTTATTTGTTACCACGTAATTTTTAATTTGCGCCCAAATCATTTCGATGGCTTTAAAATGGCAGAGGTATGGTGGAAGCCTAAGAACCCTGTGGCCATGTTCTTTAACTACCTCGTCCACAAACTCAGTTGAAACTGTGACTTATTTTTCTTTACTATTTCCATGAGCTCCGCCTTACATAAAGCGTCCTGAATTTTCACGTTGTAGCGTTTCAAACGTTCAACAATGTCGGCTTTTTTCTATGCCATCGCTGGAGCTTTATACTTAATAACTGAATGGTATGGGGCGCTATCCATTACAGTGACAGTCGGCTGATTTAAGGCCTACTCCGAGACAGCAAGGGGGAGCCTGGCAGAGCCACGATCTGATGCACCAGGACTCACAACCCTCGGAGATTGGTAGGATGCAGGTCCAAGAGGCACAATTACACTGAAAGGTGTATCAGACGTCCTCAGTAAGATTGATATCTGAGTAGACGGAGGGACGAGGCGGCAAACAAACACTTTCATATATTGTTCCTCAGCCAACTGTGAGAGTGGTTGTGACATTACATCACAAGCCACCCGCACCACGCGCCAAAATTCGTACTTGACCACTTGCGCGAGGGCAAACACCTTAATTGAAAGTCCTATACATATCTCTACGGAGTAGAGAACCCTTCGTTACAGTTAACACTCTTCTGTATCTCATTTCTTACCATGAATTTTATGTCGATGTATACTTCATAACAAAAAAAGTGAAGCACCAGGAAGCAGATGGGGAAACGAAATCAAACTTCACACTAGTTGAGAGGTTATTTGATGTTATTTCACTGATTACAAACTCGAGTCAAATTTACGAAGAACTTGATTGTATACAGATAAGCCATACATCAGTATGACGTTGCAACCCCTATGGCCTGGATGCTTGCACTTATTCGGTCGGGAGTAGCTTCATAAAGGGGTTGTAACGTTTCCTGAGGCAAGCTGGCCAACAAATGGTGTAAACTGTACTTAATATCCCGGATACTTTATACTGGCCGGCCGGTGTGGCCGTACGGTTCTAGGCGCTTCAGTCTGGAACCGTGCGACTGCTACGGTCGCAGGTTCTAATCCTGCCTTAGGCATGGATATGTGTGATGTCCTTAGGTTAGTTAGGTTTCAGTAGTTCTAAGTTCTAGGGGACTGACGACCTCAGATGTTAAGTTCCATAGTGCTCAGAGCCATTTGAACCATACTTGGTACTAGGACGGAGCTGACGTCCGAGCTGATCCCAGACATGTTCTGTCTAGGACAGCTCTTGGGATGCTGCTGGCGAGGGGAGTAGCGCTGTATCACGCAGACAATTCATAAAAAACGTGGCACATATGGACAAGCAATGTCCAGTTGAAAATTGGCACCACGACTCTGCCGCATTACACGTAACACATGAGGACACAGGATGTCTCTGTGACTTACCGCTGTGCCGTCAGAGTACCATCAAATAGTACCAGTCGTGACCTCAAGTCATACTCAATGGTCCCGAAACCACGACGCTAGGAGTGACTTCGCTGTGCCTCTCCAAAACACTGGAAGAATGGAACTCCTCTCCAAGTCGCCGTCAGATTCGCCGACGACGGATATTCGAGGGTAGTGCACAACTGCGAATCATCGCTTAATACATTGCGATGCCATCCGCAGTCCGTGCTTCCGAGTCACGGCACCATTCCAAATTCAGTCGTTTGTGTTAGTGGTAACAGCGGCCTACGCACGGGATGGAGTGCTGCTAGTCGCCGGCAAATGTTGCAGGATGAGACTGAATGTTGTACAGAGTCCATTTCGTGTTCTCGGGTTGCGTGAGCAGATGTCAACGGAGTTACGATTTGCCTGGTGCACAATACAGCGATCCTCCCTGGAGCTCGACGACAGGTACGCCTACCCTCAAGTTCCTACTCAATCTAACATCCAGCCACTGTCACATCCGAATGATCCATAAATCTGGATACTGCACGATTCGACCAGCCGGCCAACTGGAGGCCCTCGACCAGCCGGCCAACTGGAGGCCCACAATGAGACCCCTTCCAAGCACCGACAGATGCTGTAACGCTGTCTCACACGAGTATGCGGCATCTCTGTGACCTTCACACTGATCACTACATCTGACGCTCTTCACGCCCCTTATACTCCCTACCTGGTACAAATACCAAACACGAACAACACTAATGTAGTCTGGTGAACGTTCTACCTGTCACACAAATTTGCAACTATTATCATTTACATACACAGCGATAGTGTGTACGTGAAGGGAGTTACATAGACATCCGCCCACGTCTTCTGGATGTTTCAAAAAAATGGTTCAAATGGCTCTGAGCACTATGGGACTCAACTGCTGAGGTCATCAGTCCCCTAGAACTTAGAACTACTGAAACCTAACTAACCGAAGGACATCACACACATCCAAGCCCGAGGCAGGATTCGAACCTGCGACCGTAGCAGTCGCACGGTTCCGGACTGCGCGCCTAGAACCGCGAGACCACCGCGGCCGGCCTGGATGTTTCACTTTTTTGTCAGACAGTGTACTTTGCACGCAGATTTTCCCCTCAGACAACAATAGGAGTGTAAAGAGACTACCATAGTCAGATTCTTTACATAGTGAGGGCCGGTCTTTGTGACCGTGCAGTTCTAGGCGCTTCAGTCTGGAACCACGCTGCTGGGTCCGAATCCTCCCTCGGGGATGGATGTCTGTGATGTCCTTAGGTTAGTTAGGTTTAAGTAGTTATAAATGTAGGGGACTGATGACCTCAGATGTTAAGTCCCATAGTGCTTAGAGCCATTTTTTACATACTGACATACTGCAGAAAAATATCCCGGAACCTGCTCTACAATACTGTCATTATGACAGAACTTGCTTATTTCTCCAAAATGAGAAGAGTCCACCTCCTTAAAAGAGGCGCCTTGATACAGAAAACGTCCTCCTTCGTGTCGGTTCAGGATGCAAAACTTCTGACGAACGAAGGTTCTCTGTTCCAGCAGGTAGAAGTTATCTTTCTCAGTAGTCGGTACAAGAGCTATTTTGTGAGGTGAGAAGCTTACTGAATACTGGTCACCGCGACACCCTCAGGCCTATTCTCGGGAAACGCCAATGGTTAGCGCTCTCGGGTCAAGGTATTTTCCACGTAGAGTCTTACCGCTGCTTTGCTGTTCATTAGCTTGGACTGAGACGCCTAATGACGGTTGCGATAAAGCGCAACCGTTTCAACGCAGGGTGAGAACTACCTCGAGCAGCAGCGCTGTGGCAGCCTACTGGATGTTGCAAGCAATCTTCATATTGGCATGATAAGAAGAAATGGCAGCCATCCCCCTTTGGTGGCTCGACCAAAGTATGATGAATACAATGATCTCTCAGACCTCTCTGCTTTGTAAAGAAAGTTTCCCCTGAACAGTATCAGCAGTGTAGAGGTTAAATTTAGTTCCTAGAATACCGGCACATTGCCCGCCACTCTGTAATCACTACGTGTTTGTCCGCCTCCGTAGCGCAGCGGTAGCGTTTCCGCCTACCACGCAGGGGACCCGGGTTCGATTCCCGTCAGGGGCTGGGTGTTGTGTGTCCATCATCACTGACCCGAAAGCCGCCGAAGTGGCGTCAACTAAAAAGGACTTGCAACACGGCGGACGAACTTCCCCGCATGGGGACTCCCGGACAACAATGGCATACGATCATTTCCATTTTTTTTATCACTACTTGTACAGTAATTTATTAAAAAGCATCTTTCCCTTTGTGTGTCAGTGTCTTGATTACGGTTGACTACTGTGAATTATTGGCTGCATCTGTAATTTTGTGACGGTGGTTCCTGATTATCGCCAGCGTGAAAGTTCTTTGTTGTAATATATGAGTATTTTAATGATAACCTTATTTCACCCTGTGTAGAACCCCTGTCTATCTCCTCAGTGCTGTAATTAATCATTTAGAACTCCATTCCAGTAGGGTCGAATGGATTGCCTTCCACGGTCAAGACAGACCGGAAATCATCATTAATTTACCATGCACAGGACACAACGCGGAGAGAGACCCTTCCATTCATTCAAATCGAGAGGCTCTCTGTCATGTCTACAGTCAACCCTACACGCAAATGGACTGGCCTAAACATACAGCTACATTATCGGGATAAAAACACACAGATAGCAGTTGCAAGACAGTGCATCTGACGGTCGTATAGGTGTGTGGCGCAATGATGATGATTATTGGAAGAAATGACGTCGTCTTTCTCGTACAACTCTATTGGGAAAATCGAGAGAACCTGTACTCAAAGCACACACTGTAATAGTCCTGTTGTATCCACCATATTTACACCACAAGTATGACGAGACTAAAATAAGAAATTATAGCCAGCCAGTTTCTCTCGCTCCATGCACAAGTACAATAGGACAGAGAGCGACTGCTAGCTGTACAGTGTATCGTTTCCCATGTTCCGTACAGTGGGTTGTGGTACATGTATGAAACTATAGCTCACGGTAATAACGAATTATTTAGTAGCATTTTGAGCTATCCTCGTAAGATCCGGTATCTGTACCACGATGCTAAAAAATTAATTTTCGTTTCTGATTAAAATTATTACACATTTCGATCTGCGAGGGACTGAAATTTACACAGACCTTATGAGACACTCACTTATGCTTCAAAAGCCTCTTCTATACATATAAAAGGGATATAGTCATCAGTCAGTATTAAAAATTGTAAATATTTATGTGGCAGCTAGCCGTTAAACGGAACAACGATACAAACCGTGCGCAATAAGCTAGCTGAGCAAAGTTGCAAATGCACACCTGTTTCTGCCTCCTCCGCGTACAGCCTGTTCGGAATCAATTTGTGTTAATGTATGACTACTAGAACTACCTGATCAGTATTTAGGACTAGTACATCGATTATTGACCGCCCCTGGTAGCTGAGTGAACAACGCGACGGAATGTGATGCCTAACAGCCCGGGTTAGATTCCCGGCTGGGTCGGAGATTTTCTCCGCTCAGGGACTGGGTGTTGTGTTGTCCTTATCATCATCATTTCATCCCTATCGACACGAAAATCGCCGAAGTGGCGTCAACTCGAAAGACTTCCACTAGGCGAACGGTCAACCCGACGGGAGGCCCTAGCCACACGGCAGTTCCATTTCCATCGATTATTATATGGACAGGTCAAAGGTTAGTTAATATTAATGCTAGATTAAGGCAAAGAAGAATAAGAGGTTGTTAGCTGGCTCTCGTCAATCAGTAGACTAGCTGCGTTCCCAGTTTCGTATAAATATCCTGCCCCCCTCACTTGTCCACGCCGCAGTATCCCAGCCCGACTGCGATGAGACAACTTTTCGTTTTTCCAATAATCAAGTGGTCTGTAAAGAGAAATTTTCAGCATGTCGCATGAGGAATTAAAATTTTCCACCGACCACTTGCTATCATCGCTGGGTAGGAGAGGCCCCACCCGACTGCTGCAGGGTTAATACTCGCACCAATAGCCCGGTTGGTCCGTTTTATCGGCGACCAGCCGTTATCTAGGGGTGCAGAGCTCCGGAACCCGTCATAAAACAGTTATGAGTCGTAACGCGACCACTCGTTTGAATCGCACAGTGGCGACAATTAAAGCTGTACGACGTCGTTGCCCGTGGAGATTGGGCGCGCCCCACTCGCAAAACGGGGCCCTGCCAGCCGTCGCGCCTCTCTGAGCATAAATGCACAGGATCTGAACCGATCTAGAGAATCGTTAACGTACTAAAGACGGTCACTGACGAAAAGGTGGCTACTTTCCGCAGTGCCTACAGCTAGGGTGATTCAGCAACACAACGTAATACGTGGTTCCAGTTTACAGAGAAAATTCCTTCTACCTGCTGACAGAAAATGGTATGCTCAACATTCTACAACCGGTGCACTTCCCTCTGTGTTCCGGATGGTGCACTTTTCTGAAACTGATCTCTGTTTAGTCACCTCGATGACTCAAATGTTCAGCAATCCTTGACAGATACACGTTTCATACATCAACATCCGGTTCTTCAGTTCTCATATTTTCGATCTTTTATTTTCACACAAGTCTGACTTTTTTAAGACGTAAACATGTTTCGTAGGCTGTTTTCGCGACTGGCTATTTAAAATATAAATAAATACACGACGTAAATGATCGCTAAACTTTAATTTGTTTTATTTAAGAAACGTTTTGATCAGGTGACAGTTTTGGTGTGTAGCTCGGGTGCATTGTTGCCATGAAAAGTAACGATGTCGAAATATCGATGATGTTTGATATTTATCACATTGATCAGCTTGTGGTGGATTAGTAAGAAGAAATATTTTGGACGTGGTATACCTGCAGTCCTGTGCTGCTTTGTAGGGTACGTTCCTCGAGATATCCGTATATGACTTTTGCACATTCATTGTTAAGAGGCTTAACCAGAATTGTTACAGGTATGTAACGTCTCCGGCCTTACAGAAGATTATTACACACATCAATGGATTTTTCTGACGAATCCATAATGTTTTCACGTGACGCACAGAAACTATGAAAGATTAATAATTTCTAAACAAAAGTCCGTCGACTGTCTCTGTTTCGATTTTTACTTCCGATATGAATTTCGGAGCGAAAGATTCGTCAACCATGTTTCCAAGATTCACATGAGGTTTTCCGTCTTGAACTAGCGAACTTGTAAATTCCTTCAGATAGACTGAAAAACGAACGCTCACCACGAAAAACCAAAAATCAAATGGTTCAAATGGCTCTAAGCACTATGGGACTTAACATCTGAAGTCATCAGTCCCGTAGTCTTAGAACTACTTAAACCTAACTAAACTAAGGACATCACACACATCCATGCCCGAGGCAGGATTCGAACCTGCGACCGTAGCAGCAGCGCGGTTCCGGACTGAAGCGCCTAGAACCGCTCGGCTACACCGGCCGGCACATGAAAAACCATGTGAAACAAATTTGCACAATATGATGGGTCGGGCTTTTATTTATAAAATACTACCTGCAGTGCCCAGTGTTGCTTGGATGTGTAATATCTGCCACACAAAGTGATTGGCCCTGTGTCTTGTTGATATTCATAGCGAATGCAAGTCGCATGGGAAACTGTAATGTCTTTAAATCGAAGGGCATATTTGAATCACTGGGTGTCAACGGAATGCAACGAATGAATACGACTTTACTTTTATCGCCCCAAATGATGATAAGTTGCACCCTCTGTTATTGCATTTTGCATCTCATTGCGTTTTTGGAGAAATCGTGTTCTATAGAGTAGCTCAGGTTTCACTGTAGGGCTGTGTTTCAGCACGATTCGAACTGTTCGAACAATTTACTTAATAAGTAAGAGTTAGCAGTAATTTTTTTGTCAAATTATCGAGCTTTCGTAGGTTCCGCGATCTAGCGACGATGATGATTGGGCTTACTATATCCAAAACGGGTAATGCCGTTGTAATTTATTTTCGCGGAAGGAATTACAATCAGTATACCACGATATATTTCGTTTGTCAGGCATCCAATTTTTCATTAATTTTCTTCATTGTTTCACCTGAATGTAGGAATTTGGAGTAAATCGGTCAAGAACTTTGAAGCAAATTGGTGAAGTACTTTCCGAGATGTTTGGTAATAACGTTTCTCCTTTCTGTTACAGAATGTACATAAAGTCCGGGAACATTTTCAATTATTTGTTGAACAACAACCTAACATTTTACAGATATCATACATATGTCATTTTGAAGAGAAACCCTGAAAGTTTTTTTTTTTTCCACCACAGCTTATTTTGGTAATTTGCCGATGGTCAGCGCTAGTGGCAAACATGGCTCCACATTCACTTCAGTCACACAGGGACGTCCGCTTCTCTTTGCCGGGCACAAGTAACCCGTCGTAACGAATTTGTTATGTCAGTGGTAAACAGTGGTAAATGGCCTTCCTTGTTGGTGGCTTTTTAAGTACTTGCTTCTAAACATTCATTGAACAGCTGTAGCAACTTGTTTTTGTCGAACTCCAACACACAGAAAGCTCGGTCCGCACCTGAACTCGCCATGTTTGCGACTAGCGCTGACTATCGGCAAATTAGCAAACCACACTGTGGCGGTATACATGAAAAAAAAAAAAAAAAAACTTTCGGAGTTTCTCTTCGAAATGACATATGTATGATATCTGCACAATGTTTGGTTCTTCTGCAATAAATAATTGAAAGTGTTCCCGGACTTTATGTACACCCTGTATATAGTCTTTGACCGCCCTAATGTTCATTACGGGATCGAGAAGAAACCTGAAGTAAATCGACCACGAACTTTCAAGGTTTATGGTAAGAACCTTTCCCCTTTATGTATTACATACATATATGTTGCAATTTAGATTACGAAATCTTATGTAAACTGTGATCTTCCTCTTGTATTGAACGTTAAGTATGCAAAATTTTTTCAAGACCGGAATAAACCGGTAGATTTGTATGAATTACAAACGAATGAATGGACGGACGCTTCTTTATACACATAAGTAGATAGATACAACAGTAGATTTTTTTTTGTACATCTCAACAAAATTTCCACGTGTTTCTACCAAAATGAGCCCCTAAAACACATCGTACAAAAAAAACTTGAAAGTTTAGTGAATAGATTGCTTATTTATATTGTGATTGTTTTCCAAATTGATACTGTTATTTAAATTCAATTATGTCAATATGCTACCATCATCTGTTGTTGGACTTGAAATTACTGAACCACTGCATCCAATTTCCTTCTTGAACCAGGGGTTTGAACAGAATCGTTGGCACTCGTCAAAAATTTTGTATTTAGTCCCGTGTGGACAACCAGCCTTTCAGCCTTATGGCACCAGATTAGCACGACACTCGAATTGCTGGGTGCCACGCCGCTACATCCTCTCTCGTCACTGTCCTGCCAGGTAGACATCAGTTCTCTATTTATTATATACGCACAAATACCGTTTCTCTCATTGGAAGCGTCTACCCAGTAGGCTGGAGGCTCTGACTGCTTAAAGGTATTTTTCTTCGTTAGTGTTATGTAGTTTGGTTCTGAAGGCGGTTCGCTACACTGGGATGCTCTCTGTTCACTGTTTCATAGCGGTTACTGCTGGCTCTTTAAACATTTCATGCACGAATGTCATACTCCACATTCTGCTATTACTAATCGTGACTGTCGTTTTAACGAGACCAACAGATTATATTACAGAGTCTATAGTAACCTAAATCTATTACTCTATTCTTATTTCCATGTATATACGTGATGTCCAGCCGGCTTCACAGATGACTCAAGTGGAGATCATGCTTACTCAATGAGTAATTTCTGTGAGGACAAGTTCTGCTGTAGGTGACGCTTGCGCTTCTCATTACTTTGTAAGAACTGCAAATTGTGGTGTACATTAAGCATTGTAATTTTGTTGTACTAGTTTTCAACGATTTCTAGATTTACACTATTACAATTTTTTGAATTAAATATATTCGCAATTGCGAATACGATTAGATTTCGGCTGCACAGTGGATTAGTGACAATGAAAACTGATGTCGGACCAGGACTCTAATACCGGATTTCTCGCTTATAAGCGATGGCCTTAACCACTGAGTCTACCCGAGCACGCTTCCAGGACCGACCGAACTTCCACATGTCACGGTCATCCCATTTACATGGGGCTTCTAAAACCGGATTTCGTAAACCGATTTCCCAATACCGCTTCTGGGTGGTAATGTAAACACTTTAAAATCGATTCTGGATCTAGTTGCCGGTTTTCCAATTCCGCAAGCGATTTTCACCCACATGTAAACACAGCCAATTTTGAAACGTGCTTGACCTGTCAGGTTTCGTCTTCTTTTTAAAATATTTTGGCTAATATTGGTGCAGTGGCTGTTTGTACAGTGTAAATGGAAATGAGCGTACGGCATTGTGGGCCGGGAGTCCCCCATTCGGGGAAGTTCGGCCGCCGAGGGCAAGTACTTAATGCATTCGACGCCACATTGGGCGACTTGTGCGCTGGAGATGGGGATGAAATGATGATGAGGACAACACAACACCCAGTCCCTGAGCGGAGAAAATCTCCTGCCCCAGACGGGAATCGAACCCGGGCCCCTTGGCGTGGCATTCCGCCACGCTGACCACTCAGATAACGGGGGCGGACTGTTTGTACAGTGAGGAATACGTACGAATATTAGAGTGAAGCTTTTTACACCTCGTCTAATTGAAGAGAAACAGTGACTGTAATGACGAAATCAGAAACTGTGACAGCTATTTTCCAGGTGTCATATTTATCTGGGCTAGCAAATATGCTTCAGACCTTAACATGTAAACACCACAGCAAAAAACGGTTTTCTAAATTCGGTTTCTGTCTTTCAGAAGAAATTTCGTTATTATTGTCGCGGCCTTGTCTGGCATGAATACGTATTTGCAGTGTCTGCGTTATGCGATGTACTTGCAAAGTACACAGACTCTGTAAATACTACAGCTTTCTCCCACACTTATACGGGCATGAATGAACTACTTACATTGTAAAGTATTAAAGTTACGAAAGGTTTCCGATTTTCTAGTATTCGGTACAGTAATCGCATGTTAAAACTGAGGAACTACATTCATTCCGCCAATAATCTGTTCAATTGCTATTAAAACGCTATAGGAAATCTCAATATTTCACTAACTACCACAACTAAAAATTTCTTAGTGCTTTTTTCCCCCTACAGTCCCTACAGTTGCAGAAAAATTGGTAACTGAAATAGATTTTCGTGTGGTATATTTTTTGCAACACTTTCTAGTTCATGTTTGATACGTTCCGTCAGTATTAAAACGGAGATAATCGTTCTCTAACTTTCATACCTGTTCATCGCGAATGGTCATTTTCCGTCTCCGTGTACAGTCCGCTGAACAGAGGATTCTCTTCCCGACTAAATAGAAACAAAAAAATGCTGTATGACTCATTTATGATACAGGTGTGGAATATCCACATAAAAAAACCATTTGAAATAGTCGTCAACTTCTTGGGTCTGAAGCGGATATTATATCTGAACAACTGCTCAACTACTCATGGAGACTGTCCGCAAAATAGTCCAAGGCGTTCAACACAACCACCCCCCTTCCCCCCTGATCAAAGTATCCGACAGCGTCACAGACGTGTTCCATAGGCAACTGTCCTGCTAGTTTACTAAACCACCGCGACTTAGTTAGCCCGAAGCATTGCGGGACGTCTACAAACTTTGAAGACATCCAACTCCCCAGTAAAGAAACAATTAAACATAAGTTGCCAGCAGGTGTACTAACGATAGCAGATGTAGCAAGGGCCCATTTACAACCACGGATATCACAGCCAGACGTCTGACCAGAAAAATGCGACAAGCCATACTAATATTCGCGTCTTATTAGCCCAGGCAAGGTTTTCGATGCTCGCGGTAGGTCCTCAATTACATTGTGCCATTTTGCTAGTCCCAGCGAAGATATCAGTGCTTTCGTACGCTACCTGCAGGCCGTTCATGCGTCTATGACAGCCGCCTGTAACATGCGGGTGCTTTGTGCACCTCGGGCAACGATTCGTGCCTAAATGTTTTTCGTAGCCGAGTTACACATGAAATGGCGTCGAATTTTGAAAAAGAAAAGAATCAGAACTATGGACAAGAAAGCCGACAATAGATCTTTTGTATGCTTTCGGTCAGAAGTACCCACAGAAAGTCACATAATTTACCAAACTCATTTAAGAGACGAGAAAGCAGGAAGACTGCAAAGTCCCAAAGTCCGACAACACTGGGTCTGAACAAATTCACCAGGTCAGATATGACACTTAGAAGATCGTTCAACACTAATTAAATAAGGATTCAAAACATCTACGAAACGTATCGCGTTGAAAGAGAGCTACAGAAACAACACTGCGTTGATTTCATAATCACCATACCAAACCTTCGTTGGCAAATTCATAAACCACCTAACTTGCACTATATTCAGTATCTTGATGACTCGCCCACAGTTCAATTTGCCGTAATTTCGGCATCATAATTCGGCATCATCAAATGTAATGTTAGAGGACGAGCATGCTACTACGCAAAAACTTTCTCGTTGTAGACAAATTAGATTAATGTTGAAAAAGGCGGCAGCGGCTCATTAGCAGCGCTTGTAAGAAAAGAACTAACAAGAAGCGATAGTTTTCAGCCGAAGGTCAATAGCGTAAGCCGCGATTTTTTCTGAATAAAACGATTTGTAAGGGTATGAAATGGAACCGTCACAAAGTCGTAGGTAAAGACGGTGCAGACTTCGATTCAGTGGTAGAATACTAAGAAAATGCGATCAGTCCGCAAAGGAGATTGCTTACAAAACACTAGCGTGACCCACCTCAGAAAATCGTAGCAGCACATGGGCCCCGTACCAGATAGGATTAACAGGGGCTACTGAACGTGTACATAGAAGAGCAGCACGAACGGCCCAAGGGAGAGTGCCACGGAAATGCTGAAGGATCTTGACTGGCAGACACTTTAAGATGACGAAAACTATCAAGAGAATGCCTACTTAAAAAGTTTCAAGAACCTGCCTCAGGTGATGAATCTAGAAATATAATCCAACCTATGTATCGCTCCCATAGGGATTACCAAGACAAGATTAGACTAATTTCACCGGCCGCCGTGGCCCAGCGGTTCTAGGTGCTTCAGTCCGGAACCGCGCTGCTGCTACGGTCGCAGGTTCGAATCCTGCCTCAGGCATGGATGTGTGTTCTTAGGTTAGTTACGTTTACGTAGTTCTACGTGTAGGGGACTGATGACCTCAGATGTTACGTTCCATAGTGCTTAGAGCCATTTGAACCATTTAGACTAATTTCAACGCGCACGGAAGGCGTTTAAACAAGTATTCTTTCCGCACGCCACACGTAAATAGAAGAGGAAGAAGCCGCCATAACCTGGGGCATTAAGTATACTGCGCCATGTATTTCACAGCAACCTGCACCGTTTGTATGTAGATGTGGAAGAACAGTTGTTGGCGTTTTCGCTTCGTGCTTAAGTAAGAGCGCGGAGTCCTACGTATTACACTCAGTCAGTCAAACAACACAATATGAAACACCGGAGCGGGACTCGAACCGTCGGCCTTTGCCTTTCGCGGACAAGTGCTCTATGAACTGAACCACCCAAGCACGACACACGACCCGTCCTCACAGCTTTAGTTGAGCCAGCATCTTGTCTCCTACCATTCAGACTTCACTGTAGTTTTATTATGAAACTTGGTAAGCACTTTCCCGAGAAACGCAAAGTTCCCGAGTTCCAGTCTCGGTGCGGCACGCAGTTTTTCTCTCCTAGGATGTTTCTTATCAGCACACACTCCGCTACAGAGTGAAAATCTCATTCAGGAAACACAATATCATCAAAAAACGACGGTGGTATATTTGTGTTCGATCCAACACGAATACCTTCACGTGTCCCCAGTTTACGATCTGGAGACATCCTTTCGGATGCACTTCTCTCATTTCCGAGTTTTTCCCTAGACTGAGACACAGGTACATTAAAATTTTGTAGACCACTATAATATGTTACACACGGCTCGAAATATTTGTTTTCAAGTTACGTTTGACGTACCTCGATATCGACTGCATCCAGTTGAAACACATTTCTTTCTGTATTAAAAATGTGTCGGAACGACGTAGTCCGTATGCACAGGAAAATGATAGTAGCTGTATATGAAAGGTAATGGCGGAAGAAGATTATTCCTAGAACTGGGCCTTGCAAATATTCGAGGAATAAGCAATCCTAATCACATACGTGCGACCACGCGTCATGTTGTGATGCAGTTCATCAACTAAACGAATATTAACTATAATACTGACGCTGTTTGTTAATTTCTGATCAAAAAATAATCGCCTTTTTGCATATGCACACATACTTTCACCCGTGAAGTGTCAGCCACTGCGCTCATCCGCTAATCTGCATCCAGGATGACGTCTATCTTATTATCTCCGGCGTTCGTAACATAACGGTCGGGCATTATTAAGCCTATCATTGACTCGGATATAACTCCAAGTCGCCGAGATTTTCATAAATCCGATATCAATTGCAACCAATCGAATGCTTCAGAAGAAAAATGCTTTGTTCGTCATAACGTAACTTAAGTAGTAACAGTTGGTTCTGATGTAATATAAGACATCTTCGGCCACTACACAAAATAGCTTCAAATTTTCAGTCACTTTACATACTGATATTTTGGCTTATATTTACTTTATCAGCTTCCTCCGTGTGGTTAAATTTTCGTATTTGATGTCTCTTTTAGAAATTATCCATATATTTAGTAAACTGGAGTTCAGAAACATCTGTTATTAGCAAGGGCACAGGGTAAAACAGGGTTAGGTGGCCATGATTTTTGCAGATGCAAATAACAAACCTCATTACTCAAAAAAACCTGGAAAATTTACATATACTGCTGTATATGTTCGTAAAAAACAAAATAAGATTTCGTTCACTAAGTCAGACCAAATTTCAAACTAACTAAGAATTTTTTGTAATTACGTAATGCTTGGGCATCTCACCCGTGTATAAGGGTTAGATGGCCAGACAAGCAAGGGATAGATGACCAGCTGGCTAAATACTTTACAGATAAGGAGGGAATCATATTAAAAGCGTATCCAATAGTCTTACAGTGTTTTTATTGAACTACTTGTAACAGGTGAGATTTGAAGAGAAAATTAGAGGAAATCACAAGACGTTACTCATCAGCTAAACCTAAACAGGAACCTGGACAAATTGCAGTTTTTGAATCACAACCGGATTTTATTTTTGCTCTAGGGTTTTCCTTGGAATATTAAATGCCATATAACCGTTTCTGACTGAATAACTATCATTTTTTACTTTCTTCATAGCAACCTTGGAAATGCATTTAATTTAGTTGGCATGTGTACAAAAACCAGTTCCCGACAAAGAAGGCATGACCATCCCTCCTAGTACGCAGGAGAGAGAGAGAGAGAGAGAGAGAGAGAGAGAGAGAAAGAGAGAGAGAGAGAGAGAGAGAGTCTGTTGACTGACAGAGACCGCCGACAGTTGAAGAGGGTCGTAATGTGTAATAGGCAGACATCTATCCAGACCATCACACAGAAATTCGAAACTGCATCAGGATCAACTGCAAGTACTATTACAGTTAGGCGGGAGGTGAGAAAACTCGGATTTCATGGTCGAGCAGCTGCTCATAAGCCACACGTCACGCCGGTAAATGCCAAACGACGCCTCGCTTGGTAGCGTAAACATTGGACAACTTTACAGTGGAAAAACGTTCTGTGGCGTGACGAATCACTGTACACAATGCGGCGATCAGATGGCAGGGTGTGGGTATGGCGAATTCCCAGCAACGTAATCTGCCAGCCTGTGGGGTGCCAACAGTAAAATTCCGAGGCGGTGGTGATATGGTGTGATCGTATTTTTCGTGGAGGGGGCTTGCACCCCTTGTTGTTTTGCGTGGCACTGTCACAGCACAGGCCTACACTGATGTTTTAAGCACCTTCTTGCTTCCCACTGTTGAAGAGCAATTCGGGGATGGCGATTACAGCTTTCAACACGACCTGTGGCGGAGTGGTAACACGACAATAACATCCCTGTAATGGACCGGTCTGCACAGATTCCTGACCTGAATCCTATTAGAACACCTTTGGGATGTTTCGGAGCGCCGACTTCGTGCCAGGCCTCACCGACCAACATCGATATCTTTACTCAGTGCAGCACTCCGTGAAGAATGTGCTGCCATTCCCCAAGAAACCTTCCAACACCTGATTGAACGTATGTCTGCGAGAGTGGAAGCTGTCATCAAGGCTAATGGTGGGCCAACACTATATTGAATTCCAGCATTACCGATGGAGGGTGCCACGAACTTCTAAATCATTTTCAGCCAGATGTCCGGATACTTTTGATAACATAGTGTATGCCTTCCCGATATCAAGGAATATTATGATCAGATCTTTATCTTTCCCCGCACTATTTCTCTATCAAATGGGCACTGAAGATTAGATCTGTTGCTTACGTTTTCCGTCTTTATCCACTTTGTTCTTTTACTAGCTATGCCTCAAATATTGCTAGTAATCCCAGTTCTATGATTTTCTCGAGAATTCTCAGGCCGTGTGAAAGAAGCATTACTCCTCGATAGAACACTTTCGACGACTACCTTTCTTAAACGGGGGTATAACAACAACATTTGATCTTCTGGCACTTATTTGTGCTTCCACACCGCAATGAGCGTTCAGAGCGGTCACTGTAGACCTTTGGCCCCTGCTGCTTTAATTATGTCCGCACTGATTTGCTCGATTCCTAATGATACCCTATTCGCCAACTTATTAAGCACTGTTGCAGTTCCTGTCCAGCTGACAGAACAGGGTTCCATCCTGCTGATGTTCAGTAATTGTTCCTGTCGTTGGCTCGTATCTCTTTACGAAATAGTTGATCAGGATAGCCCTTATATCTTATTCTGTCCTAACAAGATTTCCATTGACATCTATCGACTGGTACCCAAGGTTCTTCTTTTATTCACTACACTGAACAGAAATTTTTATTTAATTTCCTCTCTTATTTTATGCTTTATTTATTATTATGAGCCAATTTTATCACTAGGAGGAAGTTGAAACCACGTTTCTCTAATGCTACAAGATTAATGCGTTACAACTACAGTTATTCATGCCATACAAACATCTGGGAGTGATGACACGTACAGAGGTGACGTGGAACGACCATGTATGTTGAGCTGTGAGCAATGCAAATGGCAGGCTGCATTTCACTGGAATAATACTGGGAAACTGCAATTTATGTACAAAATATAACGCACACAAAGCACTTGTACGCACAATACTCGAATACTGCATCTACGACGAGCGTTCAGTAAGTAATGCTACACATTTTTTTATCGGCCAATTTTGGTTGAAATAATGCGGAATCTTTTGCGGGACATCGAGTAATATTACAGCCCTATAGTTTCAAGAAGTCCCGATAGGTTGGGGCGCTCTACATAGACTTCGAAATAGCTCCTGTAATGGAGGTGCTTTCCAAGCAGATAAATGTCATTGGGTTATTTTGGCGGTGAAAAATAGCATCGCAGATGTTCATAGGCGCTTGCAGAATGTCTACGGAGTGAACAAAAGCACGGTAAGTCGTGTGATACGTTAAGATGTAAGTGCTAGCGACACACAGACTGCAGACTCAGTACGAGCGAATCAAGTACTGTGGACACTGTGGTAACATTTGCACGGGGAGGTTGTCTTATTACGTTACCGTCGTAGTGTGACCTTATTATCAGGTTGCTTTTGCCCGCTTTGTCTAAGGCAGACCTGCGATTATCTGGGACGTAACTTAAATGGAGAGTATGACTGTAAAGCGACCACAGTGGAGAACTGCATTAAAACAACCTTAGGGCTGACGACTGCAACAACAACAAAAGAAACCTTCTGGCAGATTAAAAATGGGTGCGGGACCGAGACTCGAACTACAGACGTTTGTCTTTCCCAGGAAAGTGCTCTATCTGTCAGGAAGTTTCATATCAGCGCACACTCCACTGAAGAGTAAAAATTTCATTCTGGAAACAAACCCCCAGGCTGTGGCTAAGCCATGTCTCCTTAATATCCTTTCTTCGAGGAGCGCTAGTCCTGCGAGTTTGTAAATTTCGGAAAGTAGGAAATGAGATAAAGCTGTGAAGACGGGTCGCGAGTCGTGCTTCAGTAGCTCAGTCGGTAGAGCGCTTGCCCGCGGAAATCAAAAGTCCCAAGTTCCAGTCCCGGCCCGGCAGACAGTTCTGATCTGCCTGGAAGTTGATTATCAGCGCACAATCCGCTGCAGAGTGAAAATTTCGTTCTGGAAACAACAAAAGAGCTGAATACGAAATATAACAATCACTCTGATGTAATCCAATAACCAATATGTGAGTGACGACACACTCTTTAAAATAGGGCGGATCGCCGTGCTAGTGGCAGCGGAATAAAGCATATGAGGGCTGGTTTAGGCCAGCCACACCGCCCGCCGGCAAGCTCTGCGGCCAACACACCGCGAAACACTGAAGCGCTGCCCTTCATTTATCATCGTCATAGAACTCTCCTACCGTGTAATCTTCTTGCCCGCCCCTGAAAAATTAATTCAATTACGTCCAACAGTGGCCGGTCGACTAATCCGGCCGAGTCCCACACTCCGGCGCTGTTTGGAAAGTGCGCGCCCCCTGCCCCTGCTCCCGGCTGACAATCAGCTAATGCACGCATCGGCGGACACACCACCCAACTTGCCTCCCCACACGGGGTGGCCAGGCGCAGCCGCCGGCTTTTTAAAACGGCTGCCTCAGTTGCTCTCTTTCTCTCCCACAAGCATTCAGTTGAAAATACGAAGCTAGTGGTTTGGCACTAACACGAAACTATACAACGTACAGGTTAATGCACAGCTGTAAAACAGTAGCACGGAACAAACGAACGTGTACTGGAGACCGACGCCTGATCATCTTCTATATTTACAAAACATCGATGTCTCGATATCGATACTGGAATATTTTTTATACATATCGCACGAATGCCTTATGAGACGTAGTGGTCATGTTCCGCACTTTAAATGAATTTCTAGTCCTTACCGCAAAATACAGTGACGGAAAGAATCACAGCACCTAGGAGGGGTTGTGCAACACGAAAGAAATTCGGTAGGCGTGTTTCTACATCTGAAAGATGACTTCTATTCAAATGCCGAACCAGTCGCATGTGAGTGGCGCTACCAGCGTCTCTTTGAGGTTGTAAGTCAGGTTTGCTTTAACTATGCAGCGTAACGGTCGTGAGTGTTAGTTACCTTTGATGAGTCACGAATTCCTTTAAAGCAACAAAGGCACCATTATCAACACCTCACTGAATGAGGTCATGTAATATGGCTACGAGAAGCTGAATGTTCCTCCTGCGTTATTGCAGAAAGCCTTGGCAGGAATGTATCCACTGTACATGATTGGTCATAGCGGTAGTCAGGAGAATGTCCAATCACAAGAAGACGTGGTACTACAGCCAGGGGCCGGCCGCGGTGGTCTAGCGGTTCTGGCGCTGCAGTCCGGAACCGCGGGACTGCTACGGTCGCAGGTTCGAATCCTGCCTTGGGCATGGGTGTGTGTGATGTCCTTAGGTTAGTTAGGTTTAAGTAGTTCTAAGTTCTAGGGGACTTATGACCTAAGATGTTGAGTCCCATAGTGCTCAGAGCCATTTGAACTTTTACTACAGACAGGGAACACCGTCGTGTTAGGCGTATGGCTCTGTTGCATCGTACTGCATCTGTAGCAGCAATATGAGCAGCAGTTGGCACCGCCGGCCGCTGTGGTCGAGCGGTTCTAGGCGCTTCATTCTGGAACCGAGCTGTTGTTACGGTCGCAGGTTCGAATCCTGCTTCGGGCATGGATGAGTGTGATGTCCTTAGGTTAGGTAGGTTTAAGTAGTTCTAAGTCTAGGGGACTGATGACCTCAGATGTTAGGTCCCATAGTGCTTTGAGCCATTTGAACCATTTAGTTGGCACCACAGTGCCACAACGAACGGTTACAAATCGGTTACTCGAGGACAATTCCGAGCTAGACGTCCTGGAACACGTGAGGCAATACTGACCCTACAACTTATCTTAGAAGCTAGATTAAGGAAAGGCAAACCTACGTTTCTAGCATTTGTAGACTTAGAGAAAGCTTTTGACAATGTTGACTGCAATACTCTGTTTCAAATTCTAAAGGTGGCAGAGGTAAAATACAGGAAGCGAAAGGCTATTTACAATTTGTACAGAAACCAGATGGCAGTTATAAGAGCCGAAGGGCATGAAAGTGAAGCAGTGGTTGGGAAGGGAGAGAGAGGGGGTTGCAGCCTCTCCCCGATGTTATTCAATCTGTATATTGAGCAAGCATTACAGGAAACAAAGGAAAAATTCGGAGTAGGTATTAAAATCCATGGAGAAGAAATAAAAACTTTAAGGTTCGCCGATGACATTGTAACTCTGTCACAGACAGCAAAGGATTTGGAAGAGCGGTTGAACGGAATTGACAGTGTCTTGAAAGGAGGATATAAGATGAACATCAACAAAAGCAAAACGAAGATAATGGAATGTAGTCGAATTAAGTCGGGTGATGCTGAGGGAATTAGATTAGGAAATGAGACGCTTAAAGTGGTAAATCAGTTTTGCTATTTGGGGAGCAAATTAACTGATGATGGTCGAAGTAGAGAGGATATAAAATGTAGACTGGCAATGGCAAGGAAAGCGTTTCTGAAGAAGAGAAATTTGTTAACATCGAGTATAGATTTAAATGTCAGGAAGTCTTTTCTGAAAGTATATGTATGGAATGTAGCCGTGTATGGAAGTGAAACATGGACGATAAATAGTTTGGACAAGAAGAGAATAGAAGCTTTCGAAATGTGGTGCTATAGAAAAATGCTGAAGATTAGATGGGTAGATCACATAACTAATGAGGAGGTATTGAATAGAATTGAGGAGAATAGGAGTTTGTGGCACAACTTGACAAGAAGAAGGGACCGGTTGGTAGGACATATTCTGAGGCATCAAGGGATCACAAATTTAGCATTGGAGGGCAGCGTGGAGGGTAAAAATCGCAGAGGGAGACCAAGAGATGAATACACTAAGGAGATTCAGGAGGATGTAGGTTGCAGTAAGTACTGGGTGATGAAGAAGCTTGTACAGGATAGAGTAGCATGGAGAGCTGCACCAAACCAGTCTCAGGACTGAAGACAACAACAACAACAACAACAACAACAACAACAATGGAAGTCTATTTTATAAATTATTAAATTTTCCTTCAAATTTACAAACAATGTGTAATCTTGAAATGATAATTAAATCAAGACTCTAAGCTGTCGACAGGCGTTGATATACATCAACGGGGACAGTTGAAATGTGTTCCCCGACCGGGATTCGAATACAGGATCTTCTGTTTACATGGCAGACGCTCTATCCGTCTGAGCCACCGACGGCACAGAGGATAGTGCGACTGCAGGGATTTATCCCTTGCATGCTCCCCGTGAGACCCACATTCCCAACTTAATGTCCACACACTACATTCGTAGTGCCCCTGCCCATTACACTCTTTATTCGCGGCAGACAATCTTACCGAGTCCCGTAAGAGTTCGGGTAATGCGTGTGCATCCAGCACAGAAGAAGGAGGTCAATGGCCGGTTAGCCTTAACTATATGAAGATGGTATCTGTTGTTTCGGACATGTCCGAAAGACCGAAAGAACAGATAGCATCTTCACTTATGTGTATTCTTATTCCACTGTTACTCTTGGAAAAGAAAAAGAAAAAATGAAGCTGATAATTTGTGACTTTGATTGGCATCGTTAGGAAGACTGAAATGAAAATACATCATAGTTCTTCATCTGTTCAACTCGCATTTTCAGAATAACAACAAAAATAACCCAATGAACTCCCGAAATGTCTGTAAGGGGACGCAGTGCACAGGCTTGGCCAAACAGAAATGCTATTGAGATGGACCTCAATATCTCACATTTCATAGGAACGCAAAGACAGGATTCTCGCTGACAAACACGCTGAACAAATACTTGCCATTTCTCAAGTAAGCACTTGGGTGCTAAGGCACCGGTGCGGCCGCTCGTCGAAAATACAGCTTCAGAATACCCCGTGCAGGCTCTGGGAACCAGCACAGAATTCCGCCGACTTGAGCAAAGCCTTCTTGCTGACAAACATCTTCGCTCAACTGACTAGTGCAGTTCCTTTTCCTGAACCCGTCCATCTGATTGACTACGGCTTATTCTACATTATTTTACATTTTAACATATTTAAATAATCAAAGCTTGACCACTTTCACGATCTAAATAAAGTAACAATAATATTGATTACATAATAAACGTTAAATTTTTTAACATAAAACCAATACAATTTCCTTCTTAACTTTGAATGTCACAGCCAGCGGCCTTGCACCATGTGCTTTCTGATAAATAAATAAAGAACAAAAGTAACTATTATGCACTAAACTTTACAACAAATATGCTATTACCTAATGATTCTATAAGATGTCATGCTGTCATCGTTCATTGTCTTTTATGTGAAGGAAATGATGATATGATGCTTAACTGAAAATATTGATAATTTAAATTTACTATATCTTGTAAGCAAATAAGGTTACACAGTTGATATTTACTTTTGTCATTTTAATGATGCGCTTATATATGAAATGTCGATCGACCAAAAAAATCAAGATTTTGGCATTCAGGTCTCTGTTAAAAAACTTGTTGATTTCACTTTAACAGTAAATCCTAAACTATTATAGGTATGATCAATATTCAAATTTATTGTTATCACCATGAAAATTTATGGAGGGTGGCAGATTAAGATTACTGTGGCTTGATTCCCTGCACTACTACAGAATTAAATAGTTTTCATAAATGTTTCCCTTATGGCCGATCTTAGGTCCGCCATATTTAACACTACAACGTCTCCTCGGCCACGAAAGCCTTCTAGTGGGTTTCCCTATGACGTAGGTTCTCTGTCTCACTCGCACACTACAGCGCTTAGGCCTCAATAGACAGGAGACTGTGGCCGAGCGGTTGTAGGCGGTACAGTCTGAAACCGCGCGACCGCTACGGTCGCAGTTTCAAATGCTGCCTCGGGCATGGATGTGTGTGATGTCCTTAGGTTAGTTAGGTTTAAGTAGTTCTAAGTTCTAGGGGACTGATAACCTCAGAAGTTAAGTCCCTTAGTTGGGTCGGGTAGTTTGGGGGAAGAGACCAAACTGCGAGGTCATCGGTCTCATCGGATTAGGGAAGGATGGGGAAGGAAGTCAGCCGTGCCCTTTCGAAGGAACCATCCCGGCATTTGCCTGGAGCGATTTAGGGAAATCACGGAAAACCTAAATCAGGATGGCCGGACGCGGGATTGAACCGTCGTCCTCCCGAATGCGAGTAAGTCCCATAGTGCTCTGAGCCATTTGTGAGTTTCCCCATCTCGTAGTGAATCTGCGCCCTTTGTGCCCTCTGGTCCTGCACGACAGGGTCGTTTTACAATTCCTGAAGGCTGACTCTTTCGGTCATATACTTAAATGAGAGCGAAATGCTCGTTAACTCACAAGCGTTTGACACAGAATCACCCTGCACACTGTAACAGTAGTCTGAGCACGTGGAATAGCGTCGCAGATATGTGAGTATTCGAAGGCTTTTTACAGAATCCAGTACGTTGTTCTGGACTGTAAATGTTCATCCGTACATAATGATCAATAGCGCCCTATGGAAGTGTTATACGACCAATCGTGTTCTCCGTATACGTAAATGATATGACGGATAGGATGAGCAGGAGTCTGCGACTGTTTGCTGATTATGGTGTAGTGTGCGGAAAAGTGCCGTCATCGAGTGAGTGTAGGAGAAATTTTCTGTACGGTGCGATAAATGGCAACATATGGAAAAATGTAAATGAATGGGGACGAGCAGAAAAAAACACTTTTGTAATGTTCGAATACAGTATTAGTGGTGTCCAGCTTGACTCAGCCACTTCGATTACTTAAATACCTCGGGGTATGTTGCAAAGCTACATGAAATAGAACAAGCACGTAATCTCGGTTGCAGGGAAAGTGAATGGTCGGCTTCGGTTCATTGGGAGAATTCTCGTAAAGTGAAGCTCACCTATAAACGAGGTAGCGTGCATAATGCTTGTGCGATCCTCTCTTGAGTAATGCTAGACTGTCTGGGATCCGCACCACGTCAGATTGAAGGAATACATCGAAGCAATTCCGAGGGGTGCTACTAGGTTTGTTACCATCAAGGAGCGAGTAATGCGAAAATGCCCCGGGAGCTCAAATAAGAATCTCTGGAGAAAAATATGACGTTATTTTCGTGAAACACTACTGAGAATGTTTAGAGAACGAACACTTACGACATAATGCAAAATGATTCTACTACCACCAACGTACATTCCACATTAGAGCAGCGTAGACGACCTAAGAGAAATCAGGGGTCATTCAGAAGCATATAGTCGCTTTTTCCCTAGCTTCATCTACGTATGGAACATCTACATCTACATTTATACTCCGCAAGCCACCCAACGGTGTGTGGCGGAGGGCACTTTACGTGTCACTGTCATTACCTCCCTTTTCTGTTCCAGTCGCGTATGGTTCGCGGGAAGAACGACTTTCTGAAAGCCTCCGTGCGCGCTCGAATCTCTCTAATTTTACATTCGTGATCTCCTCGGGAGATATAAGTAGGGGGAAGCAATATATTCGATACCTCATCCAGAAACGCACCCTCTCGAAACCTGGCGAGCAAGCTACACCGCAGTGCAGAGCGCCTCTCTTGCAGTGTCTGCCACTTGAGTTTGCTAAACATCTCCGTAACGCAATCACGCTTACCAAATAACCCTGTGACGAAACGCGCCGCTCTTCTTCGGATCTTTTCCATCTCCTCCGTCAACCCGATCTGGTACGGATCCCACACTGCTGAGCAATACTCAAGTATAGGTCGAACGAGTGTTCTGTAAGCCACCTCCTTTGTTGATGGACTACATTTTCTAAGGACTCTCCCAATGAATCTCAACCTGGTACCCGCCTTACCAACAATTAATTTTATATGATCATTCCACTTCAAAATCGTTCCGCACGCATACTCCCAGATATTTTACAGAAGTAACTGCTACCAGTGTTTGTTCCGCTATCATATAATCATACAATAAAGGATCCTTCTTTCTATGTATTCGCAATACATTACATTTGTCTATGTCAAGGGTCAGTTGCCACTCCCTGCACCAAGTGCCTACCCGCTGCAGATCTTCCTGCATTTCGCTACAATTTTCTAATGCTGCAACTTGTATACTACAGCATCATCCGCGAAAAGCCACATGGAACTTCCGACACTGTCCACTAGGTCATTTATATATATTGTGAAAAGCAATGGTCCCATAACACTCCCCTGTGGCACGCCAGAGGTTACTTTAACGTATGTAGACGTCTCTCCATTGATAACAACATGCTGTGTTATGTTTGCTACAAACTCTTCAATCCAGCCACACAGCTGGTCTGATATTCCGCAGGCTCTTACTTTGTTTATCAGGCGACAGTGCGGAACTGTATCGAACGCCTTCCGGAAGTCAAGGAAAATAGCATCTACCTGGGAGCCTGTATCTAATATTTTCTGGGTCTCATGAACGAGTTGGGTCTCACACGATCGCTGTTTCCGGAATCCATGTTGATTCCTACAGAGTAGATTCTGGGTTTCCAAAAACGACATGATACGTGAGCAAAAAACATGTTCTAAAATTCTACAACAGATCGACGTCAGAGATATAGGTCTATAGTTTTGCGCATCTGCTCGACGACCCTTCTTGAAGACTGGGACTACCTGTGCTCTTTTCTAATCATTTGGAACCTTCCGTTCCTCTAGAGACTTGCGGTACACGACTGTTAGAAGGGGGGCAAGTTCTTTCGCGTACTCTGTGCAGAATCGAATTGGCATCCCGTCAGGTCCAGTGGACTTTCCTCTGTTGAGTGATTCCAGTTGCTTTTCTATTCCTTGGACACTTATTTCGATGTCAACAGGAAATGCAATCACTAGCAACAGTATAAGGTACCCTCCGTCATGCACCGCATGATGACATGTGGAACATGTACGCTGAGGTGACAAAAGTCATGGAATAGCGATACGAAATATACAGATGGTCTTAGGGTCGCATACACAAGGTATACAAAGGAATGTAATGGCGAACCTCTCATTTGTACTTCGGTGATTCATGTGAGGTTTCCGACGCGATTTTGAATTAATAGACATTGAACGCGGAATGGCAGATGGAATTAGGCACATGGGACATTCGATTTCGGAAATCGTTAGGGAATTGAATTACTCGAGATCCAAAGTGTCAAGATTGTGCCAAGACAACAAATTTCAGGCACTGCTTCTCACCGCGGACAACGCAGTGGTCGACGGCCTTCACTTAACGACCGAGAGTACCGGCGTTTGCATACAGCTGTCAGTGCTAACACACAAGCAACAGTGCGTCAAATAACCGCAGAAACCAACGCGGGACGTACAACGACCGTAACCGTTAGGACAATGCGGCAAAATTTGACATGAATGGGCCATGGCAGCAGACTATAGACGCCAGTGGCTTTGCCAACAGCACATCACCTGCAGCGCCTCCCCTGGGCTCGCGACCATTTCGGTTGGACCACAGACGACTGGAAAACTGTGGCCTGGTCAAATGAGTCCCGATTTCAGTTGGTGAGAGCTGACTGTAAGACTCCAGTGTGGCGCAGACTTCTCGAAGCCACGGACCCAAGTAGTCGAAGCCATGGTTCCAAGTTGTCAATAAGGCACTGTGCAAGCTTGTAATGGCTCCATAGTGGTGTGGGCTGTGTTTACATGGAGTGGACAGGGTCCCGTGGTCCAACTGAACCGATTATTGACTGGAAATGGTAGCGTTCGGCTATTCAGAGACCATTTGCAGCCATTCATGTCATGTTCTCAAAAAAAAAAAAATGGCTCTGAGCACTATGGGACTCAACTGCTGAGGTCATTAGTCCCCTAGAACTTAGAACTACTTAAACCTAACTAACCTAAGGACATCACAAACATCCATGCCCGAGGCAGGATTCGAACCTGCGACCGTAGCGGTCCTGCGGTTCCAGACTGCAGCGCCTTTAACCGCACGGCCACTTCGGCCGGCTCATGTTCTCAAAAAATAGTGGAATTGTCCCCTGCCATAATTGTTCGGGATTAGTTGGAAGAACATTCTGGGCAGTTGGAGCGAATGACTTGGCAGCCCTGGTAGCCCGATGTGAATCAAATCGAAAATTCATGGGCCGTAATCTAGACGTCAGATCGTGTACAAAATCCTGCACCGGCAACACTTTTCAAATTATGGACGGCTATAGTCGCAGCGTATATCAATATTTCCGCGGAGGACTCCCAACGACTTGTTGAAACGACGCCGGGCCAAGTTGCTGCGCTACGCCGAGCAAAAGGAAGTCCGACACGATACTAGGGAGTATGCCATGACTGTATTTGTAGATCACCTACGAAAAAATTCGTCAAGAAGTGCCCGTCAGCTTACCCGTAAAAGGCATACTTCGATGAACATGGCTGGAAGATTGAAAAGGTGAGTAGTGAATTTGTCACTACGGGGCCTACTTAACTTTTTTCTTCGTACATTCATATTTAAACTGGATGAAGGTGGGACACAGCAGGTATAATTTTTATTAAAAATGAAATTCCTCCAGCTGTACTTAATATTTTGTATTTACTTCGCCACTAATTTCGACGTTGGCGTTGACGCAACGTCGAAACTAGTAGCGAAGTAAATACAAAATCTTAAGTACAGCTGGAGGAATTTCATTTTTAATAAAAACTTACCTTTTTAACCTGCGATCGGCCGCGAAATGATGAAAATCACAATTTTTTTATTTGCAACATTCGGCTACACCTTCGAGCAGCCTCTCTACATAGTCGCCGCTGTAATATTTCTGGCTTAGTCAGCCATCATATTAGGCTCCAAGAAGCTGTTCCCAGAGCAGTGGAGATGCAAGATGTATATAGATGACGAAATGTGGTGTGAGGTATCTGTGACAGATGTTAGATTCGGTACCACTCCCGCGAGAAAGGCCGCCTGCATAATGCTACTGCTCTGTGATTGGCTGCTGTGTTCGGAGCAAGGACGCCAAAACGTTATAGTTATTATTATTAGTTAAAATACTCATTGAAATGACTTCACTTTTTAATACAAATATCTCTCAACAGCTGACTATTAATCGGTCATTTTAGAATTATTAAAAACAATTTAAATCAAAAACAAAAAACTGACGAAATTGCAGACGAAGCATTTTGGAAGCGTTCGGGTCACCCCTTTTCGGGTGCGGCGCGCGAAGTGTTTCGGGCTGTTCGTCACTCTGGATTAGGCAGTCGAGAACAACAGACATGTTGTCTGTCGTAGGACGTGTTTCCAATCTTATTTAAGTTCCTGTTCGTCACTCTGGATTAGGCAGTCGAGATGTACAGTGATGTTGTCTATGGCAGGACGTGTTTGCCAATATTCATTATTAAAAGATTCACTCCGGTAGTCATGAGGCACAGACACGTGCCACAAATAGTGTAAAGATACATTTTCGTAAACATTGTATTTGATCATGTACTTTGCTGTACCAGAAGGTGTTGTATTAAGATCATGTAGTCTTCTCGTGTGGCTATATTAAAATACGCGAGTAGCATCCCAAACAAGTGATACATTATTTCAGAACAGAACCTCGCTAAAAGTCAGTTTCAGCCTCAAGATACAGAACCTACGACCTGCGTGCTGTTTTCTGCGCTGGGGATATCCACTTGAAGACAGCAGGTTAGTGAACTAAACAGAACCTTCGTATTCCAAACAGTGCAGTGGAAACAATTAGGCGCCTCACGTGTACTGCATGCACACAACAAATGTGCTCAGCGACAGTTCATCGGCATTAATGCAGAGGAGGTAAAGGAGGATGATCGTTATTAACACAAACAATCAATTCATTCTTTCTTTCTTGCCGTACCGCTCCGACTGTCATAGGGTGATACCAACTTCCCAGTACCCTCGCCATACGAGGCCTATAAGTCCAGCCAATTCCCCACGCTGGTTTGCAGCTCGTTGTCTGTGCCAAATGCTGTCGTAGCCGGCAGCTCATATGAGCGAAGATATGAAAATGAGAAGGAGCCAAGTGCAGGCTCTATGGAGGGTGATCAAATAACTCCTATCGAAAACGTAGCAGGAGCGTCTTCACTGCACCTGCAGTGTGCGGCCGAGAGTTATTACGAAGAAGGAAACTGGGACAGTTACGCTGCATGGATCAGGCCAAGCCCCTCACTAGGCACTTGGCACAAAACACGATTGTTTCAGGCATCTTTACGTCCTCACTGTACGCTCACAATTGAAAAGTGCAACGTGATGCGATTGACAGGCGTCCTATACACAATGCGCAACACATCTGCGCAAAGGTGCACCGTAGTTTCAGTGTGGTTTTAATTTCGCGACATATCGGAGGCTGAAAAAAAAATAGCTCTCGAATGCTATTTTCCATTCAAAGAGATTCGAAATACTTGATAATAAACGTAAGGTACACTACTGGCTATTAACATTGCTACACCACGAAGATGACGTGCTACAGACGCGAAACATAACCGACAGAAAGAAGATGCTGCGATATAGAAATGGTTAGCTTTTCAGAGCATTCACACAAGGTTGGCGCACTGGCGACACCTACAACGTGCTGACATGAGGAAAGTTTCCAACCGATTTCTCATACACAAACAGTAGTTGACCGGCGTTGCCTGGTGAAACGTTGTTGTGATGCCTCGTGTAAGGAGGAGAAATGCGTACCATCACGTTTCCGACTTTGATAAAGGTCGGATTGTAGCCTATTGCGATTGCGGTTTATCGCATCGCGATATTGCTGCTCGCGTTGGTCGAGATCCAATGACTGTTAGCAGAATATGGAATCGGTCGATTCAGGAGGGTAATACGGAACGCCGTGCTGAATCCCAACGGCCTCGCATCACTATCAGTCGAAATGACAGGCATCTTATCCGCATGGCTGTAACGGATCGTGCAGCGACGTCTCGATCCCTGAGTCAACAGATGGGGACGTTTGCCAGACAACAACAATCTGCACGAACAGTTCGACGACGTTTGCAGCAGCATGGACTATCAGCTCGGAGACCATGGCTGCGCTTACCCTTGACGCTGCATCACAGACAGGAGCGCCTGCGATGGTGTTCTCAACGACGAACCTGGGTGCACGAATGGCAAAACGTCATTTTTTCGGGTGAATCCAGGTTCTCTTTACAAGATCATGATGGTCGCATCCGTGTTTGGCGACATCGCGGTGAACGCACATTAGAAGCGTGTATTCGTCATCGGCATACTGGCGTATCAACCGGCGTGATGGTATGGGGTGCCATTGGTTACACGTCTCGGTCACCTCTTGTTCGCAATGACGGCACTTTGAACAGTGGACGTTACATTTCAGATGTGTTACGACCCTTCATTCGATCCCTGCGAAACCCTACATTTCAGTAGGATAATGCACGACCGCATGTTGCAGGTCCTGTACGGGCCTTTCTGGATACAGAAAATGTTCGACTGCTGACCTGGCCAGCACATTCTCCAGATCTCTCACCAATGAAAACGTCTGGTCAATGGTGACGGAGCAACTAGCTCGTCACAATACGCCAGCCACTACTCTTGATGAACTGTGGTATCGTGTTGAAGCTGCATGGGCAGCTGTACCTGTACACGCCATCCAAGCTCTGTTTGACAATGCCCAGGCGTATCAAGGCCGTTATTACGACCTGAGGTGGTTGTTCTGGGTACTGATTTCTCAGGCTCTATGCACCCAAATTGAATGAAAATGTAATCACATGTCTGTTCTAGTATAGTATATTTGTCCAATAAATACCCGTTTATCATCTGCATTTCTTCTTGGTGCAGCAGTTTTAATGGCCAGTAGTCTAGATGGCAATGACAAGCAGGGAAGGTTCTACCTCTTAGCTTAGCGGCAATATCAGGATTGCAGTACGGTGACAGACGCTTTCGGATGCGCAGGCAGCCGTCACGCAGGGGAACACGGCCCTGCTGTTTGCTAATGGGCGTGTCTCGTCTCGCGCTGATCCGAAGGCGCCGGGCGGTCCCAACTCCTCGAGTATAATACACCACGCCAGGCGGAATTTCAATATGAATGAGCTCATTTAAACGAGTTTCGCGGGGTAATTCACGGCAGGCGAAACTTTTAACAAACGGATTATGCCATCACACAATTCTAAAACGCGCTCTGCACCGAAGTAATGGGGGTTTGAAGTATTTAGGAAGTTTCCGTAATCAGATTATCCGGCGCCTTTATCACAGAAGGGAGAGAGAATCGCCGGGGCTGCGCCGGCGCCGACCAACTCGCGACGGAAGTGCCGCTAAGTGCGAAATTAAAACAAACACAGGCCCGCCAGCGCGGGCTCGCGTCAGCTAATCCGCGCAGCCGGTTTACAGCACCCCTCCGCCGCTGACGCCGCCGCGCCGACCCGCCTCGGGACTGCCAGCTAATGGTACACAATCACAACGGTGCCCCCCATCGCTGTTGTACGCACAAATAGGTATCTTGCAACACAACAGCAGCATATCTTCCCTTTTCTGACAAAAGTGCACTCATTTAAATTTCGATGTTTGTCATGCTCGATTGTGTCGGTAAACAGTTAGAACGAGTGTAGCAGCGTTGTACTACTTTTGACCTAAAGTGAATGTAAGTTTGTACGTATTTTGTAAAAAAAGATTAATTATTATAATGTAGCATCGAATGGTGCCATGTTCAACATGATCGACCGGACTGGTTAAAAATGGTTCAAATGGCTCTGAGCACTATGGGACTTAACATCTGAGGTCATCAGTCCCCTAGAACTTAGAACTACTTAAACCTAACTAACCTAAGGACATCTCACACATCCATGCCCGCAGCAGGATTCGAATCTGCGACCGTAGCAGCAGCGCGGTTCCGGACTGAAGCGCCTAGAACCGCTCGGCCACAACGGCCGGCGAAGCACAGTTGAGCGAGGAACGGGGTGATGTGCGTGCGCGCACATTAATGGCTGTAGCAACAACAGCTGTGCGCTTCCTTACTGGACAACCTTCTCACGCCGCCTTTTAATGTGCAACAGTTGAGTGCGCTTTACAGGATCGTTATATCCTTGTGAGTTAACAAACGCACTCTCGTGTATAAAATGATATCGTGAGTGGCCGAGCGGTTCTAGGCGCTACAGTCTGGAACCGCGCGACCGCTACGGTCGCAGGTTCGAATCCTGCCTCGGGTATGGATGTGTGTGGTATCCTTAGGTTAGTTAGGCTTAAGTAGTTCTAAGTTCTAGGGGACTGATGACCTCACAAGTTAAGTCCAATAGTGCTCAGAGCCATTTGAACCATTTTGCCATGTTCATTTAATTTCAGTTGTAAATGATTATTCGTATCTCACGGGATTTTTTCTGGTCTTAAAATCAATGTTGTGATAGTCAATCATGTAAGCCGTAGGGTGAGGGGCCGGGGGGGGGGGGGGGGGACCATTACGTCGTTTCCTTTGTCCCGTTTTTTTTTAGCCGACCTTGGCGCTCAGCGCTTGAGAGTAGGACAAGACAGTCGCTTATGGGCAGCGCCGAAGTGCAGTCGATGTTTGGAGTGCACAGTTGAAGTGTAAATATTAGTGCGAAAAACTGTGTTGAGAATGGAAATGGAATTGGCGTCGTAATGCGTGTGCGGTTACAAGTTATCTCGGATGCAAAATTTTACCCTTAATAATATGTGGCGAAATAATTGAGCTACTGATGCTTAGCCGGCCCAAGTGGCCGTGCGGTTAAAGGCGCTGCAGTCTGGAACCGCAAGACCGCTACGGTCGCAGGTTCTAATCCTGCCTCGGGCATGGATGTTTGTGATGTCTTTAGGTTAGTTAGGTTTAACTAGTTCTAAGTTCTAGGGGACTAATGACCTCAGCAGTTGAGTCCCATAGTGCTCAGAGCCATTTGAACCATTTTTACTGATGCTTCAAGAACAATGGCCCAAGAAAGCGTCACGGCGAGCGTATATTAACAGAGACGTGAAGAAACTGTGCAATATTTTTCGTCACCACAATTTACGACTGCGCTTCTGCTCCAACACAAGTGTCATACCTAGAGTGTTCGGGGAGTAAGAATAATATCAATGAACGTGTTGAACTTTGGTTTGGAACAATGTACTTTATTAATTCTTGGTGCTTAATGGTATTAATATTAGCTACAAACATTTCTTATCCATTGTTCCGCCATTCTAAAGACATTGGTTCATTATTTGTCACCGATTGGAGTCTCTGCAGTCATATTTAACAACGATGTTAATACGTCGTTTACTTAAAAGTGATTGTTTAAGTTCCCATTCGAAAACGAGACAATATGTTTTGGATCGTCCATAGTTGATAGCTAAAACGCCTAGTCGTAATCATCTTGTTTGCATCCACTGTTTTCAGTTAAATTTCTCATAACGAAAACGAACCTGAGACATGGCGCAGTGGTTAGCATGTTACACTCACATTCGGGAGAACGACGGTGTAAATACCCATCTGGCCATCCAGATTTGGTTTTTCTGTGATTTCCCTAAATCGCTCCAGGCAACTTCCGGGATGGTTCCTTTGGAAAGCCCATCCTTTCGTAATTCGAGCCCGTGATACGTCTCCAACAAGCGCGCTGTCGACTGGACGTTAAACTTTAAACTTCCTTCACAATGGTTCAAATGCCTCTAAGCACTATGGGACTTAACATCCGAGGTCATCAGTCCCCTAGACTTAGAACTACTTAAGCCTAACTGACCTAAGGACATCACACAGATCGATGCCCGAGGCAGGATTCGAACCTGCGACTGTAGCAGCAGGGCGTTCCGGACTGAAGCGCCTAGAACCGCTCGGCCACACCGGCAGGCAAACTTCCTTCTTTTCTTATTCCTTCATAATACAAAAAAAAGCTTTCAGTAATATCTTTTCAATTGGTTACATAAACAAAAAAATAGAATTTGTCCTTCGCTATTAGTATCCATTTTCGGTAATTCGTCACTGCTCTCGTCCTAACACGCACTGTTGTTCGGTGAATCCTGCGAAGTTATCAGAACGAGTCACATTGAAAACTGATTGTATTTTGCTGGAGTAACCGAACCACAATAATATTCACCCAACGATTCGGAACATAAATCATAGTCTGTATCAAGAGTTCGGATCGAAATCTAAAATCGGTAACACCTGTCAGAGTTGTTATTAGTGACGTGCATTTTCAAATCATTAGCAAGTTATAATGCGATGTAATTAGTAATAAGAGTTACACCTTAAATTTACGGTTTGTTTGGAGTGTCAAACGTTCCAACGCTTGTGCGAGTCAAGGCAGCGCGGCAAGGTCACGCGAACCGGTGCGCATAGCCTCTCCAAATCGAACAGTTAAAAACAAATTCGTTACTACATATTTGACAAATCAAAATAGCAGGCAACCCTACAAAATTCAGTGCAGAAACCAAACGATTCTTTTCGAGACTGCTTTGCCTGATTTATCTACTTTGTTTGTAATGCTTCCTCATTATGTAAAAGAAATAACATTGACCTTGAGGTTGTCCTAAGCCTACCATAATCTCTGTCCGCCCCCGGTAGCTAAGTGGTCAGCGCGCCAGTCAATCCTAAGGGCCCGGGTTTGATTCCCGCCTGGGTTGGAGGTTTTCTCCGCTCAGGGACTGGGTGTTTTGTTGTCCTAATCATCATCATTTCACCCCCATCGATGCGCAAGTCGCCGAAGTGGCATCAAAGCGAAAGACTTGCACCAGGCGAGCGGTCTACCCGACGGGAGGCACTCGTCGCACGCCATTATTATAATACGTAATCTCTTCGTCGTCTCGTATCAGATGCCAAGATTTAAAGCAAGGTCAGCATTTTTATTAGGGGTCTGGAGAAAGAAATGCAGAAAATTTGAACTGAGAAGTAAAAGGGAGAACAATTATTTTGTATAATTTTACAAACAGTTAATTATACAAACGAATACGAATGCTCGATGCTCTGAGGGTCGCTCGAACCAGGTCCAAAGTAGGGGAGTGCCTTACGTTACTTGGGGCTTGTGAGGAAAATGGCTGCTACGGCAGCTACCTGAATGGCTCCTTCGCCCGCGTCGGTGTGTGTGTGTGTGTGTGTGTGTGTGTGTGTGTGAGAGAGAGAGAGAGAGAGAGAGAGAGAGCGGCTGAACTCGCTTCGAGGAGTCTCCTTCAACGTCCAAGCCTCATTTCCCACGTTCACATAAAAACCGTTTCACTTTCCATTCCTCATGTGGGACCAGGGCTTTTGTTACCAATGACACGATTGGCTGAGTTCGCGACCTCTGCCCGCCACCCTCCCGCTCCTTCCTTTATCAGATTTCCCTTTGGTTTCTTCGCCAGCGTGTACTTAAAAACTAGCATTCCTCCCCAAGTTCTCCAGTCGCTGCCGTAACGAATTGTGAACGTGGTCGTTCATACCTCTCTGCGTGTCTCTCAGTTGTGTTTACTTGGAACTGCAAGCGAATACATTAATGCGTGACAAATGGGAGCACAGCGCCCTTCCCAAAATAACCAGTTTGCTTGTGAGTCGTGGGCGCAGCGATTGATTCTGGCCTTCTTCCTGGAATTACGCCCTGGCCATCGGAGGCCAGGCTACACTTGCCAGTGCCTTCCGTGGAAGGTCGGTTTCTTGTCCACACATTACACATTTATTACGCATGAATTGCCATTTGTCATCCGCTGCTCGATAAACGCCTCCTCTACACTTTTAAACGCATTACAGTCTTCAACTACATGCATCCCTTTCGATATTGTAGACTTACTAAACGATCGATATATCGATGACAAACTCAGCAACGACAACACCTACAACTGGTCGCTCGCTTCGATCCATGAAAACACAGGGGATTTACCTAGCATTGTCAACCATTAATTTCGAACGCCTCTGTCTCGTCAGGTTTTGCTAGAGAAATTAACTGCTATGTTTAGCAAAAGTGGCATATGATCTCCATACGTCTACTACAGATGGTAAAATAAAGTTGAACTTTTTATTAAACTTGGTTTGGAACCCTCTTCTTCTGGACTGTAGACAATGTTACGAATACATTACATTCTTTACTGGTGCCAAGTGTGTTGTGTACACTTCTCCAGTTTGTATTTCGCAAATACATTCTCCAGTTCCAATTTATGTTGCAGTTTAGCTACAAGTATTTACACTAAGGCTCTGCACACTCGATGTGTCTGTAAATCATAAGTAGCAGCGCTAATGGATCCCATTACTCTTGCTCTAAACTGTATTACAGAGAGGGAGGAAGCAAGGAAGGAAGATTTGACATTCGGGACAGCGTTCCCTCGTGGTATCCTACTGTACCGCCAGTGAGTTAGAAAACCCGCACAGAAGTTATGTTGCGCGGGTTGCATAGACATCAGGCCAATCGTAATTCAGAGCGTTAAGACAACTGCGTAAGAACATCCGCGACGTAGCGTGACGTCAGAATTTGAGTGTAACTGGCTGCTGTTGATTGTTTTCGCATATAACCGCTATGATCACAAGGTGTAATATTGGTGCATTTCTTACTCAGTACCGAAACAACACAGCGCAACACAATTAAAGGGTCACATTTTTGAAACCCCGTACTCGTCTGTGATTGCAAGGCAGAAGTTTGAAATTTGGCTCAAAGGTGCCTGTGAACTTCTTAAATGCGCGAAAGTGTGACGCCCTACGACGTCGCCCTCGGGCTTGGCGACACTTCGAACAACAACATATCGGCACATGAGGGGAAAAAAGCCACTGCTCATAAGTTAATGAGACATGTAAGGTGGGTTAATGACGTTACGTTATCACCAAATTTCGCCAAAATTCAACCCGACACCACCGTGGACGTGTCAAACGGTGGGAAAGTCGTCACCCCCCCCCCCCCCACACACACACACATTTCACTCCGTCTTTCGAAATCTCTGCGATAGACGCTTAGCAAAGGCGTACCCTTAAAGGTCTCTCGCCCTCTTGAAAAATAACCTTCGAATACTGAATATACATTTATTCGGTAATATTTCCGAGAAATCCAGATGTACTGGTTATTGAATAGTAGCAGGTTTTGCTTGAGCACGAAAATCTTAAATTACTTTCATCGTTCTCTTCGAAACGGACATGAGTTTCTCCCTCTCTCCACAACCCCGGCCTCCCCTATCTCGAGTCCTCGATATGTTCTTCCCTCTTAGTACGACCTCAGTAGTGAAGAGAATGCGCAGTGCGAGACCTTGGCGCTGGAGACGACAATAACCGAAATGTGACGTCTCGCCCAGGTGCAGATGTATCTCGCTACGAAATTTCGTGTCACAGCGAAGCCTCGTGTGCAGTTCACGTTACGACATACAAGTCGCTCAGGGGATCTGCAACTATTACGTAAAAGACTAAGTGCGTCCTTACCACCACTTTAGGTCGCTAGTGACCAGAGTCTACGTGTTGTTAAAACCTTTTTATTAACGCGTTTCAGGAATGGCTTATCATCAGCAGATCAGAGAAAAAAACAGGCACCCGTTTCAAGTAACATTGGCCAGGTCGTGATAGATACCACTCGATATATTACGTTTTTCTCTGTTATGTTGATGATGAACCATGTCCGAAAGGCATAATAAAAAAGTTTCAAAAACAAGTAAACTCTTTTTTATTAGCGACGTAGGCCATAGATGATACAGAACGCGTATGATGGCATTATATTAAAACATTATATTAAAACCAACCCTTCGATCAGTTGACTGGTGGCGACATCCACTTTCACACGACTTCGAGAAAAATGTTTAACTTTTTTTACCTTTAACTGTAGTATAGATTCCTTTATTTCAATGGTAAAATATTGTGCAGTGTTTGATTGCACCGAAAGTGACCACAAAGCAAGTAATATTTCACACCACTGGTTAATTTGTTTTAAGAAAACAAAAAAAGTTAACACATTTTTTAAAGTTTGGATGCATGTTGGTCCTCAGATCTAAAGCTCTATGAACGATGAAGATTTCGAGAAAATACAATGTCAGTATCTAAATCACTACAAGAGTTTTCTGTTTAACCACAGGTTTTCTAATACATTATGCTTCTCATCTTGCTATTGTTACGCTGTATGTACTGGAATAAGCAGAAGTTATAAACCATAAAAGCTTATTTTGCGTAAAAACTGGATTTTATGGATAGAAAAGGATGTCGTTTCTTATAAAAGCATAATAAAACATGTCACACATATTGTTGAGAAAAACTAAATGCTTCTCGCCAAATTGATATATTTTATCATACGTCCGTGGAACCGGCGAAATACGTGACTCACAGTGCAACAAAACCATGAACTGATTGAAAAACTGTAGTTCTAAAAAAGTCAATTCAAGTTTCCGCTGTTCAGCTGGTTAAATGTAAAAACGATAAAAATCCCATTAACATTGAGAATTTTGGAGAAATTACGTTCACTGTACTACTGTTTTTGTAATACTAACACAAGAAGCCATTCAATTCTTAAAATCAGTGCTTGCTTTCAGCGATAGATGAGGAAAACTGTAATTGACGGCTCCACTTCGTATATTGAGTAATGACAGAAACTCGGCTGTTTGTCCTTAGTGACGTAACTTACATGTTGGTTTAAAACCTTAACACGTCAAGCAGAGTGGTGTGTGCACTCTAAATGTCTAAGATTAGCGACCTACAGCGCTCATACTGACGCACTCAGTAACTGTGTGCAATGAATCGAAAGCACGACCACCCCACCCGGGTTTACGAGAAAAATCCATATGGCCATGGCCTGACAACGCAGAAAATGTTGATAATAGTATCATTTCCGTTGGGGAAAGCTTACGTTTTATGTCAGCTTAGTTTATACTCGTTACCGTTAATGGTCCTCACGTTCACAGTTTGCTTTCCTCTGGATGACGGCGGCATTAACACCATCAAACGTCTGCACCAAGAAGAGCTGCGGATGTCCGCCAGATGGAGTGTGTGTGGCAAAGAGGCGGCGCTGCAGTTCCGACATCTGCCGCCAGATGGCGAGAACCCGACAGATTGCCTCAACCGCAGCAGCGGAGAACTGACTGGCTACTACACGTTGGGTGAACCTAACGCGATTGCTTGCGAAACAGTAAGGCACCGCGGTCACATGTAGGTGACACTTCTTGCATCACTTCTTCTTCATTTTCTCGAAAATCCTGTCTGTAAACTTAAATGCTTCATGTGGCGTAGTGCATGGCAGTATTGCTTCACAGTCAGTCTAGGGTTGCCATTAATGACGGAACTAAATTCGAGACAAAATCCAGAGGAATCCAATAATAAGATGAGGATGAGGAGACTCTGCTAACGCCTAGAAAAATTATCCTATGCGAGCATAATACTTGTAAAATATGTTTATAAGTGACTTACTCAGTTTTTACACTGACTGTTTTGGACCAGCCATACTTTTCAGACGATTTGACAGCTTTTACAAGATCAGTTTGTTTACTCGCACAGTTCATTTGAAAGTTATAAGTACATGGTAAGATGCTCTCAATTACTGATACATCCAAACGATTATGTTCCTCAGTCCATTGGGCACCCACTTACGCAAATTCGCTCAACATTAGAATTAACTGCTACAACTGAAGATATATATCGACGTATCTTTAGCAGTTTTGACTTCTGAACGCTGAGCTGTATTTCTAAAAAATTCTAGCCAATTGTTCTGGGCAGGTAATACCGAAATCCAGTTATCCTCTGAAACTTTCGCAGCCAGAAAATTCTTCAGGTGCTTATACTAATCAAACATAGCTGGCTCACAAACGTCTACTTCTTTTCCTTTTACATAAACCAATGTCCTTTCTATGTCTTCCCATTCTACTAATTTAGTCAAACACATCCACTGAGAAATGGCGAAACCCGATAGATGATGAGACCATTCTGTAAGATAAGTAATAGCAGTTTCATAAACCTCTTTCACGCTACTGTGGAATTTTTCGATGGTTAGTTCAGATGAATGATCTTCTGCATTTTTTTAAATTCTTTGATTTTCATACCCATATAACAACAGTTCTCTTTCTTTTGCAGTTAAATTATTTTAATCTCAATAATGACTTTCACTTCAATCACAGATACGTCACTACTCCCACTTGCTTACTAAACAAACTCAATGGTGAACAAACCGGTAACCTTCGCTTAAAAAGGAGCAGAGAAAAACTCCACGAAGATCGGTGGTGTTTATGTTCTGAGAAAAAGAAAAATTTCAGAGCTTTCCATAGTTGTAAGATTCTCTCGACTGCATGCATTAAAGACAACCATCTAGTTTTAATGTATGATGAAAGCTCCATATAGCAGATATCCCCAAATTCACAAACGTCATCAAGCTTTGAGGCTCTGATTGTGCAGATGGAAAAGTAGTGACAAAGTTTTACCAGAATTAACTCGATATCAACAGATACAATGTTTTCAGCAGTTGAAACAGTGTTATGTAAACTGTACGCTTGACAGCCCACTCGTTCCCAGTTCTCAACGAGTTTCGTTTTTAAACGACTGAATATTTTTTTCTCATCTCTGTTGCTCAATCCCCCGAAATTGGTATTGCAGTTGCCGCTGCAAAATGCTACACTTTTTAAATTAATTTTAAAGATCTGTGGGAGCTGGAATGCATAACTTGGATATCATAGTCTCCGATCTTTCATTTTCTACAGAATCCAGCTTCATTAGTTAAGTTTTTATCCCTTCACCTGCATCAAAATACTAAACAACTATCGGAAATAATTTCAATGGCTTATGATTGCCGCCATCAGTTGGTAGTCCGTAAAACGAAGGTTTTTACAAGTCCAAAGTGGAAATGGATACATAATGAAGAACAAGAATGTGCTTGATTATTGCTGTGGCTTCTGGTCTTGCAACACTTTGATTTTTAGCAGTCACATAATCGGAATACATGATTAAGCAAAATTTCGTCTTGCAGTCAGGTGACTTAAGTGAATGGAGAAGTTTTGGACTTCTATATGCTTTTGTCAGTTCAGCGGTAGCAAAGAGCATTTCCTCTTGTATACGGTTTTACAAAACAAGTTAGGAGTTGAGTACTACTTCTGTGGTTTCTGGGGCTCATTACGATGACTTACGTCATCTTTCCCACCATTCAGTTGAAAAATGACAGGGACAAAATTTGCAGAAAGCTTCACCATCAGTGTTATCTCTCTTTATGGAAGATCCTATTTCTGTGTATCCGTCACTGAGTTAGCACTTGCGTTTCGCTTTTGGCATAACAAAACAGTGAGAACTCACATACTATAAATAACACACACAGGCTCGGCAAATGGAATTTAAGTTACTCAACAATGTGAACAAGTTAATAATAGTCTTTATACAGCGTTGCCGGCTGCAGTCAAATAACTAGGACAACAGTAAGCCGCTGGTGGTTGCTTTTTATGCATATAAATGTGCTGAACTAGTAGAATATAAATCTTCGAGTCTCTTAGTTGAAAATCGAGCGTCCGGAATGAGTCTTTTCGGGACGCCGGGACAAAGAGTGAAAAACCGGGAATTCCCGATTAATCGAGACGTATGGGAACCCTAAGTGACTCCTAATACAGTGTGTGGCACTTCATGTGAGTAACTTCATCGGTTAATGACTCCTTTTGTGAAAAATTCAATGTTGCACGATAATTCAGATTATACTTTACCTGAACTGTGCGTTTTACTTGTTCCCTTCCTCGTTGCGCCACACTCATAGAAGAGGCAATAAACTGCTTTACAATTTTCGTGGTTCAAATGGTTCAATTGGTTCAGAGCACTATGGGACTTAACATCTGTGGTCATCAGTCCCCTAGAACTTAGAACTACTTAAACCTAACTAACCTAAGGACACCACACACATCCATGCCCGAGGCAGGATTCGAACCTGCGACCGTAGCAGTCGCGCGGTTCCGGACTGCGCGCCTAGAACCGCTAGACCACCGCAGCCAGCCAATTTTCGTGAATACGACACATATGGTATATATAGAATAAATACTACTAAACGTATAACTGAGTCTTATAAGGAATAACACCCTGTGCAATCCATCACAAATTTCTAGAAAATTCTGGTCATATGTAAACTCAGTGACGAGTCCAAACCTTCCAATCAATCTCTTGGGGATTCGTCAGGTGCTGAAACCGAATAGCGCAGACAGACAGCAAAAATATTAACCACCAATGTTTGAACCACATAGGCTCGCAGGCGAGAGATATTGATACTAGCACCTACGGCAATGACAAAGAATTAAGAGACCTTAAAGTGAAGAAAGTACTAGGTGCTGACAGAATTCCATTGAAATTTTACACTGAACACGCTGTGGAATACGCGCCTTTATTAGCACCCAGCGTGAATGGAAAAGAGCGCTGGTCAGTCATGATTTCAAAAAGGATAAAAGATCTAGGGTGCAAACTTAAGAACCAATCGCTGACGTCCGTCTGTTGCAGGATATTAAAGTACATTTTAAGCTCAGAAACTATGAAGGTCATGCAAATAAAGAAGCTTTTCTAAAAAAAAAATAGCACGAATTCAAGGAAAAAGCACTTGGGTGAAACACAGGTTGCTTCATTCACTCACGAAATTTTTTTTAAAAAAGCTGTAGGTGAACTGGATGCTTCCATACTCTGACGTTTCCGAAACTAGTAACCAAGACACAAAGTGGAATACGAGGGGTGTCTCAAAAGTGTCCGATCTGACGTATAGATAATGGGTATTTTTTCAAACTAATGACTTGACTGCGGTAGAAAGTACCAACCTCGTGAAGTTACGGCGTTTAATTTTTGATTGGCAACCATTAATAGTGGAAAGATCTCAGCAACTTGGTAATCATAGATAAAGCTGATCATCGTTTTGTGATAAAATACTTTCATTTGAAAGGCCTTAGCCCAACTAATACTAAAGCTGATCTAAATTCTACTCTGCGGAAGTTCTCGTTTACAAAAGTAAAATACTGGTTGGCAGAGCTTAAGCGAGGCCATACGAGCTGTCAAGACGATCACCGCAGTGGTCAACGGAATGAGATGGCCACGCCATAAATGGTATAGAACACCCACAAAGTGGTGTTGGACGTCCCCCAACCAAAAGTGAGCAAGCTAGCAGACACCGAAGGCGTTACAAACAACAACCGGCGAGTAGGACTCGCGTCCTGAGGGATCTGTACAAAGTTAATCGATTCATTCCGGGAATCGAGAATGTAGACGATTTCTGCCTGTTATTTAAATCGATACTGGCATGATATCGGTCACAGGGATTCCAAGGTTTTCGAAAATGTTTCAGCAGAAACTCATGCAGCAGGCAGGCGACCGTTATTATTATGATCAGTAGTTCTCTATTCAGTCGGACAGGGGTCGCATTGGTAAAAGTCAAGCATTAGGCCACGAATGACTTAATTGCTCATATTATGCCTTTCGAAATTTGTGAAAGAAACATGCGCAGACTAGTATGTGGATGTTTGTTTCACATACAACTTGAAACCCCGTACCCACGTGCAATAATTTTTCCTGGATATCTGATGATGGAACCCGTCATATGAGTAATAAAATCATTCCTTACCTGGTGTTTGATTTTTACCATTGCGACCTAGAAAGGCTGAAATCAGAACTACTGACTGTTTTAATTTCAAGTCTGACGTCGCATAACAAATGACAAATCTCTTTCGTACAATACAATCACAAATTAACAATTTTCGGATTTTTTTTTCCTTTACGTGTGCTGTGAAACCTTTCTTCTTAGCAAATTTCGACATCGTAGATCAGCGAAGTCAAATGCAAAGAAGACAAGAATCAATGGTCAGGTGAATATAGGGTAATATCAACAGCGGCAGCAAATGGTATAATGGGAGTAGGTTCAAATGGCTCTGAGCACTATGGGACTTAACATCTGAAGTCATCAGTCCCCTAGAACTTAGAACTACTTAAACCTAACTAACCTAAGGACATCACACACATCCATGCCCGAGGCAGGATTCGAACCTGCGACCGGAGCGGTCGCGCGGTTCCAGCCTGTTGCGCCTAGAACCGTTCTGCCACACCGGCCGGCACGAGAGTAGGATTCGTTATGAACTAGAAGGTAGAACAGAGAGTGTGTTACTGTGTATAGTTCCTTATGGTTTTTCTCATCAGAATCGACAGAAAATCAATACCGGCAAAGATAGTTCAGGAATACATACCGACGTCGCAAGCTGAAGATGAAGAGATACAGAAAATACATGATATTGAACGCGTAATGTAGTACATAAAGGGAGATTAAAATCGAATACGGTTGTAGGGGAAGGAGCAGAAGAAAGGCTTACGAGAGAGTGCGGGGTTGGTACTACGTATTAGAGAGAAAAGACTTATTGAGTTCTGTAATGAATTTCATGCAGCTTTACTGTATGATTAAATGATGATGGCGTCCTCATGGGTAAAATATTCCGGAGGTAAAATAGTCCCCCATTCGGATCTCCTGGCGGGGACTACTCAAGAGGACATTGTTATCAGGAGAAAGAAAACTGGTGTTCTACGGGTCGGAGCGTGGAATGTCAGATCCCTTAATCGGGCAGGTAGGTTAGAAAACTTAAAAAGGGAAATGTATAGGTTAAAGTTAGATATAGTGGGAATTAGTGAAGTTCGGTGGCAGGGGGAACAAGACTTTTGGTCAGGTGAATACAGGGTTATAAATACAAAAACAAATAGGGGTAATGCAGGAGTAGGTTTAATAATGAATAAAAAATAGTAGTGCGAGTAAGCTACTACAAACAGCACAGTAAACGCATTATTGTGGCCAAGATAGACACGAAGCCCACTCCTACTACAGTAGTACAAGTTTATATGCCAACTAGCTCTGCAGATGACGAAGAAATTGATGAAATGTATGATGAGAAAAAAGAAATTATTCAGGTAGTGAAGGGAGACGAAAATTTAATAGTCATGGGTGACTGGAATTCAAGAGTAGGAAAAGGGAGAAAAGGAAACATAGTAGGTGAATATGGATTGGGGCTAAGAAACGAAAGAGGAAGGCGTCTGGTAGAATTTTGCGCAGAGCATAACTTAATCATAGCTAACACTTGGTTTAATAATCATGAAAGAAGGTTGTATACATGGAAGAGCCCTGGAGATACTAAAAGGTATCAGATAGATTATATAATGGTAAGACAGAGATTTAGGAACCAGGTTTTAAATTGAAAGACATTTCCAGGGGCAGATGTGGACTCTGACCACAATCTATTGGTTATGAACTGTAGATTAAAACTGAAGAAATTGCAAAAAGATGGGAATTTAAGGAGATGGGACCTGGATAAACTGAAAGAACCAGAGGTTGTAAAGAGTTTCAGGAAGAGCATAAGGGAACAATTGACAGGAATGGGGGAAAGAAATACAGTAGAAGAAGAATGGGTAGCTTTGAGGGATGAAATAGTGAAGGCAGTAGAGGATCAACTAGGTAAAAAGACGAGGGCTAGTAGAAACCCTTGGGTAACAGAAGAAATATTGAATTTAATTAGTGAAAGGAGAAAATATAAAAATGCAGTAAATGAAGCAGGCAAAAAGGAATACAAACGTCTCAAGAATGAGATCGACAGGAAGTGCAAAATGGCTAAGCAGGGATGGCTGGAGGACAAATGTAAGGATGTAGAGGCTTGTCTCACTAGGGGTAAGATAGATACTGCCTACAGGAAAATTAAAGAGATCTTTGGAGAAAGGAGAACCACTTGCATGAATATCAAGAGCTTTGATGGAAACCCAGTTCTAAGCAAAGAAGGGAAAGCAGTAAGGTGGAAGGAGTACATAGAGAGTCTATACAAGGGCGATTTACTTGAGGACAATATTATGGAAATGGAAGAGGATGTAGACGAAGACGAAATGGGAGATATGATACTGCGGGAAGAGTTTGACAGAGCACTGAAAGACCTAAGTCGAAACAAGGCCTCCGGAGTAGACAACATTCCATTAGAACTACTGATAGCCTTGAGAGAGCCAGTCCTGACAAAACTCTACCATCTGGTGAGCCAGATGTATGAGACACTTGAAATACCCTTAGACTTCAAGAAGAATATAATAATTACAATCCCAAAGAAAACAGGTGTTGACAGATGTGAAAATTACCGAACTATCAGTTTAATAAGTCACAGCTGCAAAATACTAACGCGAACTCTTTACAGATGAATGGAAAAACTTATAGAAGCCGACCTCGGGGAAGATCAGTTTGGATGCCGTAGAAATGTTGGAACACGTGAGGCAATACTGACCCTCAATATCTTAGAAGAAAGATTAAGGAAAGGCAAACCTACCTTTCTAGCATTTGTAGACTTAGAGAAAGCTTTTCACAATGTTGACTGGAATACTCTCTTTCAAATTCTGAAGGTGGCCGGGGTAAAATACAGGGAGCGAAAGGCTATTTACAATTTTTACAGAAACCAGATGGCAGTTATAAGAGTCGAGGGACATGAAAGCGAAGCAGTGGTTGGGAAGGCAGTGAGACAGGGTTGTAGCCTCTCCCCGATGTTATTCAATCTGTATATTGAGCAAGCAATAAAGGAAACAAAAGAAAAATTCGGAGTAGGAATTAAAATCCATGGAGAAGAATTAAATTATTTGAGGTTCGCCGATGACATTGTAATTCTGTCAGAGACGCAAAGGACTTCGAAGATCAGTTGAACGGAATGGACAGTGTCTTGAAAGGAGGTTATAGGATGAACATCAACAAAAGCAAAACGAGGATAATGGAATATAGTCGAATTAAGTCGGGTGGTGCTGAGGAAATTAGATTAGGAAATGAGACACTTAAAGTAGTAAAGGAGTTTTGCTATTTGGGGAGCAAAATAACTGATGATGGTCGAAGTAGAGAGGATATAAAATGTAGACTGGCAACGGCAAGGAAAGCGTTTCTGAAGAAGAAAAATTTGTTAACATCGAGTATAGATTTAAATGTCAGGAAGTCGTTTCTGAAAGTATTTGTATGGAGTGTAGCCATGTATGGAAGTGATACGTGGTCGATAAATAGTTTAGACAAGAAGAGAATAGAAGCTTTCGAAATGTGGTGCTACAGAAGAATGCTGAAGATTAGATGGGTAGATCACATAACTAATGAGGAGGTATTGAATAGAATTATGGAGAAGAGGAGCTTGTGGCACAACTTGACTAGAAGAAGGGATCGGTTGGTAGGACATGTTCTGAGATATCGAGGGATCACCAGTTTAGTATTGGAGGGCAGCGTGGAGGGTAAAAATCGTAGAGGGAGACCAAGAGATGAATACACTAAGCAGATTCAGAAGGATGTAGGCTGCAGTAGCTACTGGAAGATGAAGAAGCTTGCACAGGATAGAGTAGCATGGAGAGCTGCATTAAACCAGTCTCAGGACTGAAGACTACTACAACAACAACAACAACAACAACAACAATAAATTTCATATAGTAAAAGCGAATACCCTGTTCAAGAATCCCAAGAAGAATAGGTATACCTGGAAAAGGCTGGTGAATACGGCAAGATTTCAGTTAGTTTACATCATTGTCAGAGGGAAACTTCCGTATGACTTCGTTTCTGCGTCACAAACTGTACTCGTACACACATTATGTAATTCCCGTTCAGGGTAGGACATATTTCGATAGAAAGTCGCTGCGTTGTATCGGCGGATAAATACGATATTCCAGTGTCTGCGTAGTTAAGAAGAACGATGTAATGTTCCCTCATGCACGCATGTCGGAAGGAACATTCATCGTTCTTCTTAATAACACAAACACTGTTTACATACGTTAAATCCTAGCTCTGAGTTACACACACTTTCAATACGAATCAGATCGGTGAGGGGAAGGGCGTACGGCCCCTTTGTTAGTAACACAGATTGGTGAACTTCTTAAACACATCACACGTTAAGTGTATTTAGGTGTTATTCTCAGAAGGAATATGTAATGAGATGATCGCGTAAAACTGTTAATATGAAAGAAGAATGGAGGAGTTAGAATCGTTGGAAAGGTTCTGGGAGAGTGCAGGACATCTGTAATGGTAATCGCATAGAAGACGCTAGGACAATCAATGCTAGTGCATCGTTTCAGAGACTGTTGTTAACAAGAAAGGGTCACAACAGACTGCGAAGAAATTCAGATACCCATTGCTAGGACCGCAAAAAAGCGTAAGAGAAACACTTAAATGGGAATATTCTGAAGAGAGACGGTGTATTATCCGCGAAACCCTTTTCGCATTCCAAGAAGACTATGCGACGATTATAATGCCATCACTGTGTATCGTTCACTGCCGTTCAGCGAAAAAAGAATGCGAGCTTACCCAGTATTAGACCACGTTTGCGACTGGATTCAAGGCTTCCTCGCAGGTAGAACTCAGCATGTCGTTCTTAACGGAACAAAATCGACAGTTGTAAAGGTAATTGTAGGAGTACCCGAACGAAGTGTGATGAGAACGTTACTGTTTACAATATGCGTACATGATGTAGTAGCTTCATAAGGCTGTTCGTAGATGATGTGATTGTCTATAACAAGCCGGCCGCAGTGGCCGAGCGGTTCTAGGCGCTTCAGTCCGGAACCGTCCGACTGCTACGTTCGCAGGTTCGAATCCTGCCTTGGGCATGGATGTGTGTGATGTCCTTAGGTTCGCTAGGTTTAAGTAGTTCTAAGTTCTAGGGGACTGATGATCTTAGATGTTAAGTCCCATAGTGCTCAGAGCCATTTGAACCATTTGTCTATAACAATGTAGCAACGCCAGAAGACTGACGCGATTTGCAAAAGGACCTGTAGAGAACTGATGAATAGTGTAGGGACTGGCAGATGACTCTGAACGAAAATAAATGTAGTATATCCTGCATACATAGGAGAGTAAATCGGCTACCGTACAACTACACTATTTATGACATACTGCTATAAACAATGTTTACGATAAAATATCTGGGAGCACCTATACAAGAGCGACCTTAAGTGGAAAGACCAAATAAAACCGATAGCACGAAAAGCAGACTGCAGACTGAGTCATAGGATGAATGTTAAGAAAAAATAAATAATCCACAAAAGTAGCTTCCAACATAATATTTGTTCGACCTATTCTTGAGTGTTGTTCATCAGTCTGGGATCCTTACCATGTAGGACTGATGGAAGAGAGAGAGAAGAGCTCCAGAGAAGAGCGGCGCGCTTCGTCACGGAAACGTTAGTCGGCGCGGGAGCATTACAGAGGCGCCCAACAAACTCAAATGGCAGACGCTACAAGAGAGGCATTGTGCATCACGGAGATATTTACTATCGGAACTCCGTGAGAGTACGTTCCGGGAAGAGTCAGCTAACACATTACTTCCTCCGTCATACGTCTCGTGAAACGACCACAACGAAAAAATTCGAGAAATTAGAACTAATACAAGAGGTTTACCGACAATCATTCTTTCCACGCACCATTCGCGAATGGCGCAGGGACGAAGTGGTCAGGTAGTCATACCAGAGGTACCCTTCGCCACACACAGTCATGTGGCTTGCAAAGTAACGATGTAGATGTATCTCGCGCACAGATCACGAGAATTAAAATAAGAGGGATTAGGACGCATGCAGACGCATGAACACAGTAATTTTTTACTCGCTCAATACGCGAATGAAATAGGAAGGCAAAGCGCGAGTTAATACTGTACAACAGCAGCGATATTCTTCGTGACGTGCGCCCGACAAGTCCTTGGTAGGCTTCCGGAGACATATGCCTAAGATGTCTACGCAGAGGTCACGTATTTTCCGTAAGTTACGGGCCGGTGGTTTTGTAGGCGCGGAGATAGCAACCGGTGGCGTCCCACGTGTGTTCTACCGCGTTCGGATCAGGTGAATTTGGTGGCCAAGACATCAGCGTGAGTTCACTATCATGCTCCTCAAAGCACCGTAACACAGACAGCTATCCTGCTGGAAGAAGCCATCCCCGTCGGGACAGACATCAAGCGTCAAGGGATACAGGTGGTCTGCAGTGATGCTCACACAGTTCACAGCTGTATGGTACGAGCTGACGTCCACAGGAATGTTTCCCACAGAGTAATACTGCCTGTGTCCGTGGCGTGGAGCACGTTTCGACGGGGATCCGGTCTCGTAAGCTAACGCTTTCCTTTCTTCTGGATACCAGGGTTTCGCAAACTGTGTTCCGCACAGCTCTGGTGATCTGCGTGAAATGAATAAGCGCCCCGCGAAAAACTATTCCTAATAGGGCCTTTTTTACACATGTTGACGGTGATAACCGTTTTTTAAAATGTTTTGTAAGTTATTACTTACGATATAAAATTCACTGAATAAAACAAAAATGGCTCTGAGCACTATGGGACTTAACTTCTGAGGTCATCAGTCCCCTAGAACTTAGAACTACTTAAACCTGCCTAAGGACATCACACACATCCATGCCCGAGGCAGGATTCGAACCTGCGACCGTAGCTGACGCGTGGTTCCAGACTGTAGCGCCCAGAAACGCTCAGCCACCACGGCCGGCTGGATAAAACAAGTTTCTCTCATTTTTTTAAGAATTTTATAACCTTCAAAATAAATTAGGTGTTTCATCAAAGTGCCAGGATTCTCGGAGAGCCCGACAGAGGAAAAGTTTTTGGAACCCTAATGTAGACTAAACATGTGGGTAATTACAAGAGAGGGAGTCAAAAATTATCTACACTTCCGTCATAACACACCTTCAAAATTCTCATAGCGCCTGCTGCATATACATGCTTACAGATGGTACCAGTGCAGTAGTCATGTACCCGCCATTCGACCCCGACCACTTCAGTGACAGCCTAAACGTGTGCGTTCCGCTAGTAGTTTGCACCTCGGAAGAACAACGAGCCGAGATGTTCGAAAATGGCCCGACGAGTGCGACACATAAAGAGGGAGTACGAAGCCCGTCATCTTTTACCATAGTCCTAAAGACTAAGCAGTCATGATTTCATCGAATAGGCGAGTCATTTTTGGACATCATTCATGATTCTGGCTATCAGATCATCCACGATCAACTCTGTTTCCATAAAGTTTATAGTTATACCAAGACAGCTTACTGAAGAACTCAAGGTCAAAAGCGTTGTATTGGCCAACACTTACGCCACCGTTTCAAAAGTGAGGACGTCTCATTTCCCACCAGCATGGTCGCCTAGCCAGAACCTAAGCGCCGGAGTATGGAATGGCAAGATTCCAGATCATCAAAAAGAATTCAAAAATCTACCATCGGCAGGAAAGATAATACCAACCAATTTATAAGACGCAGGTGGGCCTGTAAGCCACAAACGGGGCAATCATCAACAAACAGTCTTACAGTGAACTGTTGGAAACATTCTTAAGCCAGCAATTCGCAGTGTATGACAAGGTCTTGTTAGTGAAAATGTCGCTGTTGCATGATAATGCACGCCCGAACATTGTTCGCCACACAACCGAAACCATCAAGAGATTGGATTCTGAGGTACTGGGACATCCTCCCTACAGCCCAGATTTTTAATGGCTCTGAGCACTATGGGACGTAACATCTGTGGTCATCAGTCCCCTAGAACTTAGAACTACTTAAACCTAACCAACCTAAGGACATCACACATATCCATGCCCGAGGCAGGATTCGAACCTGCGACCGTAGCAGTCACGCGGTTCCGGACTGAGCGCCTAGAACCGCTAGACCACCGCGGCCGGCTACAGCCCAAATTTCGCTCCCTCCGACTTTCATTTGTTCGGGGTCCCTCAAGAACGCCTTGCTAAGTCGCCGCCTTTCCTGAAACGTGCAGCTGCATAGAGCGCAGCAAAGCTGGCTTTTCGACCAATAGAAAAGCTGCTTCTCGGCATGAATACGCAAGCTCCTGAACAGTTCGACCAAGTGCACTGAAGTGCATTGACGAGGAAGAAGAAAATATTGAAAAATAATGTATACGTCGAACCGTCATGTTTTGTAAATAGATCGGAGAACAAAAAATGTAGATAATTTTTGGCTCTCCCACGTACTTCATTGACGTTTTCACTTCAGTCAAATACTACCTGCATCGCCATTTCCCTGCTGCAGAACTGGTAGAGTGTTTCACTGCATATATATGAGACCCTTGCACGAGTAATTTGCTCAGCTAAGCATATAATGCCCAGAACCCCGCGTGTGAGATACATGAATCGATGTGGCTGACAGATCTTTATGCAAACAGGGACGGAGGGGTGTTTGTTGGTAGGAAGGAAGAGAGATTACGCCGCAAATCGCGCCTGCGACGAGGCCGATAGAGCTGCAACCCGAGTATGGATTGGACGAAGAGGAAATGGAAACTTGCGGCGTGACCTTTTCAAGCTTTCTCTTTAAGCGATTAAAGAAAGTAACTAGTCTAAGCCCACAAATTGTCGTCTAAAGTACGGGAGAAGGCAGATCTTCCCGATATAAAAAGTGTACAAAAACACTGACGACAACGTGAAAATCTGTACATGATTTGGCACGGTAATAGGCTGCAGTGATGGTAGGAATTAAAAGCATTGTGGACAAGAGTTGCAGGGAGATCTGCCTTGCAGTTGAAGATCGACACGAAACTATGGAAAATCTCTACATAATCTGCGTTGTCAGAGAGTCAGAAAATGTCGTTCCATTCAATACTATGTAGTATGTTCCTAGAATTTTGAGCAGCAGAAGCGTAGATATAGAAACCACTAAGAAAGAAATGAATGAGCAGCTATAAAAGCTGTCTTGCAAGCCACTACCAATATACCCCCGCCCCTCCCCCCAATCGAGCTGATAAAGTCACGGGATAGCGGTATGCATATATACAGATAGCAGTGGTATCGCTTGCACAAGGTATAAAAGAGCAATGCACATTGGCGGAGCTGTCATTTGTACTCCTCACCTGGAAAGGTCTTCGATGTGTTTCTCGTCGCAAGACGAGAATTTACAGACTTTTAACGCGGAATGGTAGTTGGAGCTACAAGCATGGGACATTCGATTTCAGAAATCGTTAGGTAATTCAATATTCCGAGATCCATAGCGTCAAGGCCATGACGAGAATACTAAATTTAAAGGCATTACCTCTCACAATACTGCGTGAAGAGCTTGACAGAGCACTGAAAGACCTAAGTCGAAACAAGGTCCCGGGAGTAAGCGAAATTCCATTAGAACTACAGACAGCCTTAGGAGAGCCAGGCCTAACAAAACTCTACCATCTAGTGAGCAAGATGTATCAGACAGGTGAAATACCCTCGGACTTCAAGAAAAATATAATAATTCCAATCCCAAAGAAATCAGGTGTTGACAGATGTGAAAATTGCCGAACTATCCTAACACGAATTCTTAACAGACGAATGGAAAAACTGGTAGAAGCCGACCTCGGGGAAGATCAGTTTGGATTCCGTAGAAATGTTGGAACACGTGAGGCAATGCTGACCCTACGACTTATCTTACAAAACATATTAAGGAAAGGCAAACCTACGTATCTAGCAGAAACCAGATGGCACTTATAAGAGTCGACGGACATGAAAGGGAAGCAGTGGTTGGGAAGGGAGGGAGACAGGGTTGTAGCCTATCTCCAATGTTATTCAGTTTGTATATTGAGCAAGCAGTAAAGGAAACAAAAGAAAAATTCGGAGTAGGAATTAAAATCCATGGAGAAGAAATAAATTATTTGAGGTTCGCCGATGACATTGTCATTCTGTCAGAGACGCAAAGGACCTGGAAGAGCAGATGAACGGAATGGACAGTGTCTTGAAAGGAGGATATAAGATGAACATCAACAAAAGCAAAACGAGGATAATGGAATGTGGTCCAATTAAGTCGGGCGATGCTGAGGGAATTGGATTAGGAAATGAGACGCTTAAAGTAGTAAAGGAGTTTTATTATTTGGGGAGCAAAATAAATGATGATGGTCGCAGTAGAGAGGATATAAAATGTAGACTGGCAAGGAAAGCGTTTCTGAAGAAGAGGAATTTGTTAACATCGAGTAGAGATTTAAGTGTCAGGAAGTCGTTTCTGAAAGTATTTGTATGGAGTGTAGCCATGTATGGAAGTGAAACGTGGTCGATAAACCGTTTAGACAAGAAGAGAATAGAAGCTTTCGAAATGTGGTGCTATAGAAGAATGTTGAAGATTAGATGGGTAGATCACATAACTAATGAGGAGGTACTGAATAGAATTGGAGAGAAGAGAAATTTGTGGCACAACTTGACAAGAAGAAGGGATCGGTTGGTAGGACATGTTCTGAGGCATCAAGGGATCACCAATTTGGTACTGGAGGGCAGTGTGGAGGGTAAAAATCGTAGCGGGAGACCAAGAGATGAATACACTAAGCAGATTCAGAAGGATGTAGGTAGCAGTAGGTACTGGGAGATGATCATGCTTGCACAGGATAGAGTAGCATGGAGAGCTGCATCAAACCAGTCTCACAACAACCTCTCACAACACAATGGTCGACGGCCTCCAGCTAACGACCGAGAGCAGCGCCGTTTGCGTAGAGTTCAGTGCTATTAGATAAGCAACACTCCGTGAAATAGCCGCAGCATTCAATGTGGAACTACGACGAACGTATCTATCAGGACACTGCAGCGAAATTTGGTGTTAATGGGCTACAGTAGCTGACGACCGACGCGAGTGCCTTTGCTAAGAGCACGGCATCGCGTGCAACACCTCTGCTGGGCTAGTAAGTGTATTGAATGGACGACTAGAAAACAGTGGCCTCGTCAGATGAGTCTGGAGCGCAGTTGGTAAGAGCTGATGGTAGGGCTCGAGTACGGCGTAGATATCACGAAGCCATGGACCGAAGTTGTCACAAAAACGGTGTGCAAGCTGGTGGTGGCTCTATAATGGTGTGGGCTGTGTCTGAAGGGAACGGACTGGATCCTCTGATCCAACTGAATCACTCACTAGTAATGGTTATGTTCGGCTACTTGGAGACCATCTGCAGCCATTCGTGGACTTCCTGTTCCCAAACAACGATGTCATGTCACCCGACTAATCCCTTCGAACATCTGTGGCACATAATCGAGACGTCAGTTCGTGCACAACATACTGAACCAGCAACACTTTCGCAATTATGGACGGCTATTGAGGCAGGGTGACTCAATTCTTCTGCAGGGAACTTCCAACGACTAGTTGAGTCCATGGCATGTCGGTTTGCTGCACTACGCCGGGCAAAGGGAGGTCCGACACGATATTAAGATATCTCCCACGAGTTTTGTCACCTCAGTGCAGGTACGGTTATGTTGCGATATGTTACACACATTGTTCGTACCACAGACCCCAAATGAGAAGACCAAAGAGGATATGGAACGCGTCATAAAACAAAAATGCGTAACAAATGCCTCTGAGCACTATGGGATTTAACATCTGAGATCATTAGTCCCCTAGAACTTGGAACTGCTTAAACCTAACTAACCTAAGGACATCACACACATCCATACCCGAGGCAGGATTCGAACCTGCGAGAGTAGCGGTCGCGCGGTTCCAGACTGAAGCGCCACACCGGCCGGCTATAAAACTTAGAATAAACATATAAATCTATACATACTAAACTGCAGAATACAATTCATGCGCCATTTCAGCGAAGTAGCGCATTAAAAGTGGAAAGCCATGTACGAGAAGTTTGGCTCGATGATTTACGTTTTATTGTTGTCATTACACAGAGTCCGTTATAGTCTGCTGGCAAACTGATGAATAAGCAGGCGCATCCCCACACACTATCTAGTCACATCGTAAGGAGACCCTACAGGTTGTTCCACAAAGTTATATCGACCTTTCTGGATCGCGTCTTTTTAATCATAGGCGGCACAAAGCGCAGAGACGTGCAGGGAGTGAAATGCGTTAACATTATACGGAACACAAAAATCAGTAACCAAGATAAGACTGCATAATACTGCTAGCCCCCTTTGCAGGATCGACTTCCTGGTCTCAGCTGACTACTCGTCACAGCTGTGTATACCGTATCGCCCTTGTCGTTTTGTTACGGTACTGAAAGTCGCTTGTCAGGAGGGGTGGCTTCCATTTACAAGCGGAGCTAAAATTGTGTTCTGCCAGTAATGGACGGTGAGACTGAGATTATCACCAACAGTCAGTATTACATAAAATCTGAATATACGCTGTCTTATCAGATGTACCCTATCAGTGGATACTAACGTGGGGCGTCGCCCTTCGCCTTTATGACTGCCCGAGCTCGGCCGGAGACATTTCTAATGAAGTGTCTCAATGTCTGAGGGGGAATGACAGCCCACTCTTCTCCAAGAGCCGAAATCAGAGAAGGTACTGATGTTGGACTCTGGGCCCAGAGGCGAAGTCGGCGTCCTACACGCCTTCCACTGGGTTCCTGTCGGGACTCTTGACGGCCCAGTCCACTTCAGGAATGTTCCATAAAATTTCGGGAGTGCAGGCACATGAATTCGACTTAATCTTCTTCTAATATTTTGGCTGAATACCGTCCATCCATCTTCAGTCACCTCGGCTGAGCCTGAATATGGCTGGACGGTATTCAGCCGCATACGCACATTATAAAAAGTTTTGCATCATCCTTGTTTCCAGAACTCCTGAAAGTAGATGTTGACTGTGGATATTATGTAACAGACAAAGTTCCTTTGACTGTTCTCAGATGTGACTAAATCCGCCCAAAGAAGTAAACAGCCATGTATGAGCAGCGCCTATTAGACGGAGGGGGTAGGCCAGCCGATCAGTTCCAGTCATTCGACCAGGAAGGAGGTACACGGCTCTTGTTGTCTGTAGTTCAACCATGCCTAGATGGTCAGTTCCGCGGTTCGATCAAGTCCGTGTCGTCACTTTGTGCCACGAAGGGCTCTCAACAAGTGAAGTGAGCAGGCGTCTCGGAGTGAACCAAAGCGATGTTGTTCAGACACGTGTATACCGTACACGTCGATGATAAGCCTCGCTCAGGCAGCCCAAGACCTACTATCGCAGTGGATGACCGCTACCTACGGATTATGGCTGGAGGAACACTGGCAGCAACGCTACCAATTTGAATAATGCTTTCCGTGCAGCTACAGGACGTCGTGTTACCACTCAAATTGTGCGCAATACGCTGCATGCTGCGCAACTTCAGTCCCGATGTCCATAGCTAGATCCATCTTTGCAACCACGACACCATGCAGCGCGGTACAGACGGGCCCATCAACATGCCTTATGGACCGATCAGGATTGGCATAACGTTCCCTTTACCGATGAGTGTCGTATATGCCTTCAACCAGACATCGTCGTCGGAACCGTGTTGGAGGCAACGCGGTTAGGCTGAACGCCTTAGAGACAGTGTCCAGTGGGTACAGCAAGCTGGAGGTTCCCTGCTGTTTGGGGGTGACATTACGTGAAGGCGACGTACGCCGCTGGTGATCATGGATGGCGCCGAAATGGCTTTACGATACGTGACTGCCACCCTCCGACCGATAGTGCAACCATATCGGCAGCATATTGGCGAGGCATTCGTCTTCATGGACGACAAATCGCGCCCCCATCGTGCGCATCTTGTGAATGACTTCCTTCAGGATAACGACATCGCTCGACTACAGTGGCCAGCATGTTCTCCAGACATGAACCGTATCGAAGATGACTGGGATAGATTGAAAAGGGCTGTTTATGGATGACATGACCCAGCAACGACACTGTGGGATCTACGCCGAATCGCCGTTGAGGAGTGGGACAATCTGGACCAACAGTGCCTTGATGAACTCGTGGATAGTAAGCCACGACGAATACAGGCATGCATCAATGCAGAGGATGTATTAGAGGTACCGGTGTGTACAGCTATCTGGACCACCACCTCTGAATATCTCGCTGTAAGGTGGTACAACATGCAATGTGTGGTTTTCATGAGAAATAAAAGGGGCGGAAATGATATTTATGTTGATCTCTATTCCAATTTTCTGTACAGGTTCCGGAACAGAGGTGATGCAAAACTTTTTTTGATTTATGTATTAGGAGAACTCGAATCTATGCGGCTGCACGATCGAAATTTTATGGAACAATCTTTGCGCAGTGAAAATATGAAGAATGTTACTCCCCATAAACCAGTGTCTCACAAATGCTGCATTACGACGGGATGCATTATAGACCACCTTTCCCGAACTATTCCTCAATGCAATCAGTACATCATGCTACGAAATGTGTCCATATCCTTCTGAATTTAGCGTTTGCTTAAGCTCAATAAGGAGATCACACTCTAATCACATAAAACTCCGCGCCCTTAACACCACGTCCTCCTGTTTGCACTACACTTCATGGCAGGTAACGTTCTCCAGGTATTCACTAAACCCAAACCGCTCCACTGGATTGCCATGGGGTATAGAGCGATCCATTACTCGAAATCATTCGTTGGCAGTTATCTACTGTCCAGTAGCGTCGCGGTTCACAGCAGCTCAAGCGTCGCTCATCACAGTCTATAGAAATGTGTGGCTGGTCAGTCTCTGCATCCCGTTGTTTTTAACTCACTGCGCACAGTCATTGTGCTAACTGGGCTGTTGGCAGTACTTTCGGACTCGCGATTTATTCCTTCCGCTGGTTTCACGCGATTTTGTACAACCATCCTCGGCAATGATCGACGTTCCCTGTCCGGCAGTACATGAGTTCTGCCTGGTCTTTGTTCAGCTGGGGTGGTTGCTTCCCTTTTCCAGTTCACAATCACATTTCCAGAGGTCGACTTGGGCCGCTTTAGAAGGACTGAAATGTTCCTGGTGGATTTATTACTCAGGCGAGAGACAATGACTAGTCACTGACCTCTCCCCACCGAGCAAATCAGCTGTTACTGCTTTTCCATTGACAAGACAATATTCCACGTCCCTTCTCACGACATCTAGCGCTCAATTTCGCATGTCGTAGACGGATTCGGATACTATTGATCAGTTAGTGTAGTAAAAGTATTAAAGAACAATAAATGATAATGAAGTTGGTTAATGACCAAAGCAAAATGCATAGCAGATATTCTCTAAATAAGCATGAAAATAGCAAGAAGGCGTACTGAACTGTGTAAAAAGCAAAACAGAAACCGCGAACGGTCCAAGAACAAGAAGTTCACTATATGGGATGCCGAGAGAGCAAAGGCGTTGTGGTGAAGAGGTCAAGCTGTTGGGCTTCCTAGCAGGAGAGCCGTGTTGAAACCTCCCTCGTGCCATATTTTTTTCCCTCGCTGTTTACTGTATGCAAATTTCTGCTTGTGTCTTGGTGTAACGTCCGTTTGGTAAGGAACGGGCCTATAATCTCAGTTCATTCTGCACAACTACTCTATTAGCAGCCGAAAGGAAATGGGTCTCGAATGGGAACCACAAACGACACAAGGCGACAAGTCAACCAAATCCTTTTCCGGAAGACATGTCTGGTGTGTCATACACGGCATTAGTTACAGTAAGTATGTCACCTCATAGGAATCTCCTACCGACGCACCTACTTTGCACACCTGTTAAGTGAGTGCGATATGCCTCCTTTCCCGATTTAGGTGTTGGTATGAATGTGAATGTCATTACTCTCAAGATAATGATGACAACATAACAGTTTGTCACATAAGCTGCAACAAATGAACGCAATAGTTTCACAGTCACACAGTTTCTCTGTGCTGTGTCAAAACATACGAGGGTGAGTCAAATGAAAACCTTAAATATTTTTTTAAATATTATTTATTGTGCAGAAGTGGTACAAAGCTGTATCACTTTTCAACATAATCTCCCCCACGCTCAATGCAAGTCCTCCAGCGCTTAAAAAGCGCATAAATTCCTTTAGAAAAAAATTCTTTTGGTAGTCCGCGCAACCACTCGTGCACCGCGTGGCGAACCTCTTCATCAGAACGGAACTTCTTTCCTCCCATTGCGGCTTTGAGTGTTCCAAACATAAGGAAATCACTTGGGGCAAGGTCTGATGAGTATCGTGGATGAGGAAGACACTCAAAATGCAGGTCTGTGATTGTTGCAATTGTTGTATGGGCAGTGTGGGGCCTTGCATTGTCATGTTGCAAAAGGACACCTGCTGACAGCAATCCACGTCGCTTTGATTGGATTCCAGGCCGCAGATGATTTTTTTAGGAGATCTGTGTATGATGCACTGGTGACAGTGGTCCCTCTAGAAATGTAATGCTCCAAAATGACGTCTCTTTCGTCCCAAAAGAGAGTCAGCGTAACCTTCCCACCTGATGTCTCTGTTCGATACTTCTTTGGTTTTGGTGATGAGGAATGGCGCCATTCCTTGCTCGCTCTCTTCGTTTCCGGTTGGTGGGAGTTAACCCAGGTTTCGTCCCCAGTAACGATTCTTGCAAGGAAGCCATCACCTTCTCGTTCAAAGCACTGAAGAAGTTCTTCACAAGCATCAGCACGTCGTTCTCCCATTTCAGGAGTCAGCTGCCGTGGCACCCATCTTGCAGACACTTTGTGAGACTGGAGCACATCATGGTTCAAATGGCTCTGAGCACTATGGTACTTAACTTCTGAGGTCATCAGTCCCCTAGAACTTAGAACTACTTAAACCTAACTAACCTAAGGACATCACACACATCCATGCCCGAGGCAGGACTCGAACCTGCGACCGTAGCTGTCACGCGGTTCCAGACTGTAGCGCCTACAAGCGCACGGCCACACCGGCCGGCGGAGCACATCATGCATATTGTCGTGTGCTGACCCATGAATAATCTGTAAATATGCTGCAATGTCATTCAGTGTCATTCGTTCGTTTTCCTTCGCTATGGCTTCAACTGCTGCAATGTTCTGTGGACTCACAACTCGTTGCGCCTGACCTGGACGAGGAGCATCTTACACTGAAGTCACACCATTCGCGAACTTCCTGCTCCATTCGTGGACTTGCTGCTGTAACAAACATGCATCACCGTACTGAACCTTCATTCGTCGATGAATTTCAATAGGTTTCACACCTTCACTACGCAAAAACCGAATAATAGAACGCTGTTCTTTCCTGGTGCAAGTCGCAAGTGGGACGGCCATCGCTATACTGATACTGCGACGGTATGCGTGCATCTGCACTATGCTGCCACCTACAGGCCATTCTGCACGCTGTTTGTAACACGCCTACCAACTTACAGGATAACGGCGCGAATTTCTGATTTGTTTTTACAAATTTATGATTTTCATTTGACTCACCCTCGTACGTTTTTAACGTTTTTGGAGTTGCGTTCATTTTAGGAATTTTTGACTGTGTTGTAACATTGTTCACACCCGTTTATTTGTTGTTTTCATTTCTGTGGGACGTATGTGTGGTATCTCGCCTGCCCTCACTGTTCATCACGTTTACTTGCGAGAGTAACCTTTTCTTCCCATATGACTCATATTCTATAACCTATGTAAGGTATGACAACTGCCAAGACTACAGAAAGAGAACAAACAAATCAATGAGCGGACGGACAGTACATGATACTGTTAAAAAAGAAATAAAAAATAAAAATACATGACACGAGTCACTTTTGAACAAGTGTCGTCCACTTCTCAGTCCAACACCGTGACCACTGAACCATAACGGCGCAGTTATTAATTAATGCTCAATATCGCACTTGTTTAGCTTGGACCATTCACTGTTTCCATTTTTTCCCACAGTTCAGTACACCTTCTTCCTGTTTTCATGCTTGACGGGCTACCGACTGGCTCATACCACCACTAAATCTGAGGAGCTGCGATGGGGAGTTTCCCTTGTGAGAACTGGAAGAATAGAGAGAGTTTTATCGAAACATTTCACAAATTAACATTCATTTGCTCGAGAGATACCCATTCCAGCTCTCATCCGTCGTTGGTCTGGACTGAAAACAGACTGGTGACACGTGGCGCCCGCCACCGGGTGCTAGACGCGCTGGTATTACATATTCCTCATTCAGTAACACTCGCAACGTACGTTATGTTCGTGGCAGCAGCGAACCATTGCTACCTGGCATGACTACCTGGCAGATTAGCGTACATCGCGTGCGCGGAGCCACAGAGAAGTACGCGGAAGGCCGGTGGACAGCTGAAGACGTTCATCGCTGGACGCAACGGTAATAAAACTCGACAATTTGCGAGACCCATTAGCACGCAGTCGGCAGTCCCAGCGAGTATGGTGCTTGCGCAGCACAAACACCGTTGTGATGATCTAATAAAGTACCGTAGTTAGCGTGTGTCATTATCGAGATGTCATTACTACATGCTATATTGTTCTGTAATTATTGCATATTACAACTGGAGTGTGGTTGGGTTAATGAAATAACTCGTAAAACTGTAATCAAACCGAGTCACTTAACTGTCTGATGTAGTTTGCACCAGTTAAAAAATTAACCTTCTTGTCCATTAACTCAACGGTTCAAGTACATACTTAAGACCTTAAGTACTAAAATAAAAGGTATTCTAAATTTATTTGTTTGTCAGTAACTGTCTGGTAGTTTCTTTCTATTTGTTTTCCGATTTTGTACGAAGCATACTCGAAAAGTAAAAATAAACATAATCGTTAGAAAAAGCCTTTATTGGCAATTTTAGTTTACTTCGAACCTACTTGTCTTTTACGAGGAATCTCCATTTACTTCCAACCACTTTTCGTTAAGTATTACTAGTTTCTTCAAACAATCCGAGAGGTCTTGGGCAGCGAATTGAACCAGATGACAAGAAAGACCTTGACTTCGAACCTACTTGACTTTTACGAGGAATCTCCATTTACTTCCAACCACTTTTCGTTAAGTATTACTAGTTTCTTCAAACAATCCGCAGAGGTCTTGGGCAGCGAATTGAACCAGATGACAAGAAAGACCTTGACTTCGAACCTACTTGACTTTTACGAGGAATCTCCATTTACGTCCAACCACTTTTCGTTAAGTATTACTAGTTTCTTCAAACAATCCGCACAGGTCTTCGGCAGCGAATTGAACCAGATGACAAGAATGACTTTGACTTTGTTGTCAATTTCAAACTGTTGTCCACAAAGTCACTGTTCCAAGGGCTAGAAGTAACAGTCGGTGGGTGAAAGGTCGGAACCATAGTGTAGCTGGTTGAGAAGTACCCAACGGAAATGCTGCGTCTTATCCCTGGTACGGGCAGCGGTGTGTGGATCACTGTTGTCGTGGAGGGGGACTACTCTGGACGACAGTTCCCCGCGTCGTCGATTTTGGATGGTACGTCTCGGTTCGGTGAGCATTTCGCAGTACAAATCATCTGCAACCACGTATCGCGAGATCAATCAAAAGAACGCCAGCTTTGTCCCAAAAAACTGGGCCCATCGTTTCTCTACACCACTCAATGCTTACATATTTTTGGTTTTGGTGAAGTTGAACGGTTCCACTGCATTGAATGTTTTTATGTGTTCATCCTTTGATTGATGGTTTATGGGACTTAGGCCGTTCACTTACGTGATGTTGTTAGTTAGTTACAGAACAACATCGCTATTACACTATTCTACAGCTAGTTCACAGATGTTGGCCACTGATAGGATCATGTGTACGATTGCAGTACATCCCTTCAGCGTCACTAAAGGCCTGAACATGGTGTTTTGATTCACCGAAACTGTTGCAACATAATAAATAATATCAAAATGACGGCTGCAAGTGTTTCATTTTATTACTTATTAAATGCTGCTTTGACTCAGTGCTGGAATAAGCTATCAAAGTATCGCCAACCGTTACAACACGGGAAAACATATCATGGCCATCTCATCGAGGGCGACCCCAAAAGGCTGCTCCGAATGACATTCTTTGCTTTCCGCGTTGGGCGGAAAGCGTTTTCGGTACGCTCCTTCGACCTCCAAGCTTTCCCATGCTGTTCATATAAATAGTGAAGCGTCCAACATGAGTAACACCATTATCTAAAGCACCTACTGTTGATCAAGTAATAGTTTACAGTCCACAAGTTAGAGGATTTCATCGATCTGGGTACTGAGCCTATCATTCCGCTGTTCATTTAGACAAAAATGTTCAACCACTTTTGTCACATTTGCCTAATCTTTCTTTCACTTACTACAGTAGGCTCATATACATTTAATTTGCGATACCGACAGTGTCTTGGTCGGCCGAAGATGACGCGTCGCGCTCCCCTTTTTACTCCTCAGAAGAAACATTTAAGCCAGCCGGTACGAACCGCAGATAAAGAGGATTCGCAACATGCCGCCCACGTGCGGCTACAGAGGTCAACAGAGGACGCCCAATTCGCATCACTTCACTGCCTGCAACTGTGATTGGTCGACGCCTCTTTATAAGCCGCCACATTCGAGAATTTCGACTCCTCCTACGAACCATCCTATATGGTTGCTCCTCTTTGGGTACCATCTACAAATCAGCCGTCAGGCTTACTCATACCTTGCAAAACGAGGATTTGAGGATGATCGTAAGAGTCTCCAGATGAGTAGAGATTTACATCATGAACTCTCCATCGAGACTCTCCGAGAACCCATCGAAGTATCTACACGGGAACAGATAAACAAAATCGACACTCCTCGACCTGCATCTCGCCATTTGGACTACATGCGCTCAGTCGTCCCAGAAAGATGGCATCGCATTCAGGTACCTCAGGCCATTATCGAGGTACCCCACCGAAAACAATCTAAGAAAGTCAGCACCAACCCCAAGAGGGCTTAAGGTCTCCATGAAGCCAGCAGCCCTTCTTAAGGGTCAATAAAGAGCAAACTGCCCTATCACATAAAAACCAGGAAGTCCAGCCACTCATTGCACTCGTTGGCAACACTTCTGCAAGAACCACACAGACAAACACATCCACATACTCACCCACCCGCCCACACTCACAAACGAAGTTCCACCTCAGATTATCTTCACATTATCCTCAGACTACCCTCAGATCACGCCGAGCGTACGGACGGACGGCAGCGCAGTGAGATCTTACGACCCCAGCACGACTCCAGGGAGAGTCTTAGAACCTAGCACGACGTTATTGCTACTCCAGCTGCTAGTGAACATTGCTAACTAGTACTAGTGGAACAGAGAGAGAGAGAGATTATGTTTTTATTTCTGAACTGATTGTGGTTTAGCATGCATCATTCTGACGTTGAATTATCATTTCATGTGCAATACTATTTCAGTTGTGCTTCGGAAAGAGGATATTTTAATAGTTTTGCGAAGGTAAGCTTTATTATGCCGCGATGCGTTTGAATTCTCGTGGTCGTACATTTGGAGTCTCAGTTATTATAGCAAAATTATTGTATCACCGTCAACATTTAAGAAGAAATTTGATTGTTTAGATCGTGGTGATTGATTTTTATGAGCCCAGCATGAAAATTTTCCGCTAGTGTTTATGTAGTCGTAAGCGCACGTATTTTCCGCAGCAGAAGTACTTTTCCACATCCGGTATCCGCTGTAATTCGAAACCAATTGTCCTTTGTTCGGATAAAGCGATTTAACCCATCGGGATATACGGATGTTGCAAGGTAATCTAAAGTTCTCCATTTTATGAATTCTAGTATTACAACTAAAAATTAGTATGAGAGTGGAATTTAGATTAATATCTCTTGGAGATAGTAAGATTAAACATCTGTGGAACGAATACTGAATGGCAAGATCGCACCATAAATCTACATTTCACATGGCGGTCAAGGGAATCTCTGTCCTTGTCAAATGCAAACATAACAGCCACGGGTGAGATGCAGAGAAAAGTGAAAGTGATTATACGAATGGTGATGAAAAGGATTTAATTGTCAAAATAAGAAGGATCTCGGCAGAAAGAAAAATACCACGTCGAAACTAGTTTAAAATTTACCGAACTACTGATTACGACCCACTTAATACAAGCAAGAAAGAAGTGCCGATATATTCTTAAGACTACTTAATTTGCAGAACATTTTCTATTACATCTGCAATGTCAATTTGTCTTTAAAGTTATTCCGGCAGCAGCACAGCGCTCTGCCTTAGTAATATCAATCACAGTGATCAACATACTGTCGAGCAACTATCATTTATGATATCTGTTCCGCATCAAAATTTAAAATATTCAGTTTGGACGGAATAGTGGAATAAATAGGTAGGAGAAATAATAATCTTGTATTTTTGCTCGACTATAACCTGCTCTAGACTGATTATGGGATGTACTCAGTCTTAAAGAAGAAAGGGTTTGAACCTATCAGACAATGAGACGGGAGGTCTGTCCTTTTATGTTGCATTGCATCAGGAGTGGACCACTGTGATTGTCACGAATACTACCTGTTCTATATTAATAATAAAACTGTAAGACCGTCGTGTCTGTCTATTTGTCTGAACAAGCTACTCTCCAACAGGAGTGGACCACTGTGATTGTCACGAATACTACCTGTTCTATATTAATAATAAAACTGTAAGACCGTCGTGTCTGTCTATTTGTCTGAACAAGCTACTCTCCAAAATGGACGAATTTTCATGATGTTTTCACAGGTAACTTGAGCGTAACTTGGAGCAGCATATCGGCCAAATTTCATCGAAATCGATCCATAAAAAAATTGTAATTTAAAGTTTTACGAATCTGCTAAGCTTAGTAGTTCGGATGTTTATCTTAGTGACAGCGTAGTACACCAAGGACCTAATAGATGGCGCTGTTAGTTTCGTAGTACACCAAATAAACAACAGATTAGTTTTGTAGTAAACCGAAGAACCCATAGATGGCGCTATTTTTATTTTTCTAGTGACGTGTGACAGAATTAAGCGACGCGGTCTTATCTTCATGAACACAAACTCACATTGTATTTATTTGGTACAGCCGTACGGATTTACTGATTTTGCTTGTGCATTAAAAGCTTAATGAAAATACTTTGCTTTTTTCGAAACGTTTGATTTATATTTGACTTATTGTCTAGGAAAAGCGAGTTTATTGAGAGAGTGATCCAATAAGTGTTCCGTTTTTAGCGACTGATATATGGAATCCTAAAATTTGACGGTATGCAAAGGCCTTTCCTGAACTTCCGTTGCAAAATTTGGGCGTATAGCTAGTCTTGCAGATAAATTGGATGACAAAGTGTGTAAGAGTCAATTTACAAATCCGAAGGTCCGGGTTCAAACCTCTGTATAAAACGTGATTTTTGTTGGACAACGTGGTTCGGAGTGCACGCTAAATCCTAGGCTCCGCTGCACTGGCAAGCTAAGTAATTTCAAATGTTGGACGAAGGCACACGTATACCACTTTCAATGGGACTATGGTCAGCAACACTTAAGACTGCTTCACCTTACTTCCGCTGTACAACTGAGTTGTGGCAGGTAGAATGTAACTGACATCCGCTGGAATCACTCTCTTTCGTGCTCAGATGCCTTCCGAGTTAGGTAACACAGCATTCGCATTTGGAAGGAGGGGGATTGAAATCCCCCGTGTTGTCATTCCATTTTCGGTTTTTCCCTAGTTACTCCAAATCGCTTACGTGGAGTGTGATAAATTTTCGTAATAGATTGTTGAAGCCAAGTCGATGGCGACATCTGACAACAAACTCTCTGAACCTAATGAAAAATTTATGTCACGTAATTTCCATTTTTATACGTGACACAACAGTGCAACATTATTGATTGGTTGCTGATTCCAACCAAACAATGCAATCCTTCCGAAATTGTATTTTAGGATTCCCGAAAGAAATCCAGATTTCGAATGTTGAAACCAGTTTAATTCATTATCCTGTTCAGATGTTCCGAAACTATTCGCTCAAATTAATACAAGAGGTAGAGAAAATCAAAACAAATATATTTAATTATGGTACATGTGGTCCCTGATGGCAATTTCTGACGCTACGGACAATGTACACAGAAGGCACTTTAGCATGCTCTTTTCAGCAGTGCCACTCACAGGAACTGCTCGAATGCGAGACCACTGGCCTATATGCAAGCATTACATCGTCGGTCTATTGCTGTCGTGTCCATTAGAAGATACCTGGCATGTCCGCAATAGCACAAGGGGCGACAGCGACGAGGTCTTCTTCTGTTTCCACGATGGTTTCATACACCAGCTGTTTCATATGCCCCTAGAGGAAGAAATCCAGATACCTAAAGTCAAGCGACCCGGGTGGCCAGACCACAAGGACACCTCAGCCGATCCATCGATTCACGAAGGTAGCTCTCAGATGATCCCTCAAAGCAATGCTTAAATTGACTGGCACTCCATCGTGCTGGAATTACCTTCTTGACTTAACACTCAGAGATACATCCCCTGGCAGTTCTGACAATACACGTTCTACGAAGGTTCAATATCACCGTCCGTTGAGGCGGAATGGAGGAACTGAATGGTGCAATCAACAAATCACCGAGAATGCCGGTCCATAAATTAACACCGAATCGCTGTTGATGTGCACAAGGTCGAGTACTTCGTTGATTCACATGTGCCCAAACACGCGAACTGTGGACATTTGAATGTCACTATGCATTTCCAATCAGTGACGCATGCACAACAACTTAAAGTCAACACCACAAAGAATATGTGCCCTAACATTACAAGTTGACCTCAGAGGCTATATGTTCCTCATCGAAACACATTTACTTTGGTGTTCTCTACCCCCTGTATTAATGTGACCGAATAACTTCGGATAACACTGCATTTTGTTACCATAAACTGAGGATCGATAGTGACTTAAATCACGAGCAGCGTAATACGTCTCACTGGGAACCGATCCATTTGGCTAACGTCAAAATTGTATCACATATGACGAAAGGAATCTATTGGGTAACATCCGTATGTAATTAAATTAATATTTGGGAGCTAACATTTATTCGCCATATGCTGCAGGACAAAATACCATGATTTACACATATACAATTGCAATCCTAACGTATCATCTGAATTACCATACCTAAAATATAAATCAGAATATTAAATCCTCCATAGCTTTGGAAATGGTAATAAACCCGCAAAATCAATTAGCACAAATTCCTTGAAGATGAGTTCTCAGTGCCCTAATTTCATAAAATCTTCACTTACTGTATTTTGCTACGTAGGCAGACAGGTTTGAGGGTATATACGTTCACATAAATTAAATGTATCATTGAAAAACTCTTTTGAGCTAACTTTAATGTAAATGAAAAAAAGACCATCCTTTAGTAAACTTGTCTTCATTCTTTGTAACAACACATACTTTAAACTGCTGGGTAGAGGGGTGCCTTTAAATACTTTTGTATAGACGTCTGGTGTCACTTGACAGTGAGCTTGTGGTGTGCTGGTGTGCTGGAGCACGCAGACCTACGAGACTTTTAATTTTTGTGAATGCGAACGAATTGTAGATTGTCAACGGTGACTAGGGAGATCTATCAACTGTTTACAAAATAATGTTGTATTTGATTTGTTAGTATTCGGGTTGCAAACAGTTACAAAACCTGACAACACAAGTGAACTTCGGAAACAGTGACCCGGAATCAACTACGGCCATCCAATTCATCCGATTATTTTCATTAAATCCTGAACTTTGATTTGCGAGGTGCATGTGCTGTACTGAAGGGGGACTCAGACTTAATTTTTTATTGACGCCAAGCACAGATACACCACGGGGGTAAGGCAGGGAGGGCTGCTTTGAAAAATACACGGGCAATTTTTTGCTTCATCCTTGTCGAATCCGAGATTGTGATTCGTTTCTAATGATCTACCGTCTTTGGCAAATGCCGTTCCTAATTGGCACAATGATGTAATTAAAGACTGACGATGCCGCTCCCGTCCATGTAGCTAAAGATTATGGTTTTCAACGGAATACGAAGCATTGTGTGTGGCTGTGCATTCACATGTAAAAACGGATTCTTAAAAATAACTTTACCGACTCCTACAACGAGCCGACTGTTGATTTTATTTTTATCCAACAGCAGCAAACGACATAGCTCACGAACTATCTGAAGTAAGAAATATTTTACGACGGCGGCATCCTGGATGGATATTTTGAAACGAGCGCTGAACGTTCTCGCTGCCAAGGCTTTTTCTCTCCTTTTCCTCTACGGTCTTCTGTACTGACATCTCATAAACAAACAGGCAGTTGTTGTTTCCACTTATCAGAACGCAATCATCTGAAAATCCCTTTTATCACCAACTTAATAATGGGAGGAAGGATTTGTTGCTCACAAATATTAGAAACAAAAATAAGAAAGACTGGTTACTAAAGCTGCTAACGAAGTTTTCATCATCTCACGCAGAATTTACGACCCGAATGTCGTCCACGTCTAATGGGAGGAAAATTCCTAGGCCCTGGAACTTTACGAGCTGCTTAACGAACAGAGCTCCGCCAAACAGGTGCTGGTAAATATCTGCAGGAAAAAGCCATTCCCAGGAATTTTCACGTTCTTCCGGTGCCGGGGAAACATTCCACAGGCAGCGCGGACACGACAACTAATCACCTGGCGGCCAGCTTTCGCCGACCAGTGTGAAGAGAAAAGTTTTGCGCCCGTCGCGATAAGACGCGCAGCAGTAGTAATAACAGTGGTACTCACAGGCCTTGCTGCGCAGGTCCCAGATCTTGAGCGTCCGGTCGTGGCTGCCCGTGACCACCTTGGTGGGCTCGCCCAGGAACTTCGCAGCCATCACCTTGCCCGAGTGCCCGGTGAGGGTGTGCTGAAATATAGAAACGTAATTCACATTCACCACCTCGTTTTACAAAATCACATATATGAGACTCTCTAAAGGCAAAGAACGTACTGTTTTTAAAAACATTTTTATTCAAGATAATGAAAGAAAACTAATTTTTCAACGTACGCTGACGGAAAGAAGCCGGCCGCGGTGGTCTAGCGGTTCTGGCGCTGCAGTCCGGAACCGCGGGACTGCTACGGTCGCAGGTTCGAATCCTGCCTCGGGCATGGGTGTGTGTGATGTCCTTAGGTTAGTTAGGTTTAAGTAGTTCTAAGTTCTAGGGGACTTATGACCTACGATGTTGAGTCCCATAGTGCTCAGAGCCATTTGAACCATTTGAACCATTTGACGGAAAGAAATCGCAAAACCAAGAAGGAATTGTCCTACATAAACGAAAGTTGGTATGCGTGTTTCTAAATCTACACTACTGGCCATTAAAATTGCTACACCAAGAAGAAATGCAGACCATAAACGGGTATTAATTGGACAAATATATTATACTAGAACTCACATGTGATTACATTTTCACGCAATTTGGATGCATAGATCCTGAGAAATCAGTACCCAGAACAACCACCTCTGGCCGTAATAACGATCTTGATACGCCTGGGCATTGAGTCAAACAGAGCTTGGATGGCGTGTACAGGTGCAGCCGCCCATGCAGCTTCAACACGGTACCACAGTTCATCAAGAGTAGTGACTGGCGTATTGTGACGAGCCAGTTGCTCGGCCACCATTGACCAGACGTTTTCAATTGATGAGAGATCTGGAGAATGTGCTGGCCAGGGCAGCATTCCAACATTTTCTGCATCCAGAAGGGCCCGTACAGGACCTGCAACATGCGGTCGTGCATTATCCTACTGAAATGTAGGGTTTCACAGGGATCGCAACGTCCACTGTTCAAAGTGCCGTCAATGCGAACAAGAGGTGACCAAGACGTGTAACCAGTGGCACCCCATACCATCACGCCGGGTGATACGACAGTATGGCGATGACGAATACACGGTTCCAATGTGCGTTCAACGCGATGTCAACAAATACGGATGCGACCATCATGATGCTGTAAACAGAACCTGGATTCATCTGAAAAAATGACGTTTTGCCATTCGTGCACCCAGTTTCGTCGTTCAGTACACCATCGCAGGCGCTCCTGTCTGTGATGCAGCATCAAGGGTAATCGCAGCCATGGTCTCCGAGCTGATAGTCCACGCTGCTGCAAACGTCGTCGAACTGTTCGTGCAGATAGTTGTTGTCTGGCAAACGTCCCCATCTGTTGACTCAGGGATCGAGACGGCGATGCACGATCCGTTACAGCCACGCGGATAAGATGCCTGTCATCTCGACTGCTACTGATACGAGGCCGTTGGGATCCATCACGGCGTTCCGTATTACCCTCCTGAACCCACCGATTCCATATTCTGCTAACAGTCATTGGATCTCGACCAACGCGAGCAATACGATAAACCGCAATCGCGATAGGCTACAATCCGACCTTTATCAAAGTCGGAAACGTAATGGTACCATTTCTCCTCCTTACACGAGGCATCACAACAACGTTTCACCAGGCAACGCCGGTCAACTGCTGTTTGTGTATGAGAAATCGGTTGGAAACTCTCCTCATGTCAGCACGTTGTAGGTGTCGCCACCGGCGCCAACCTTGTGTGAATGGTCTGAAAATCTAATCATTTGCATATCACAGCATCTTCTTCCTGTCGGTTAAATTTCGCGTCTGTAGCACATCATCTTCGTGGTGTAGCAATTTTAATGGCCAGTAGTGTAAAATAAGATGTCTGTTCAGTTTTCGCGCCAGTCGCATAGAGTGGCGCTTCTAGCGCTACTATGAGGATGCAAATTAGGTTTGCTTCAAAAATATACAATGGTCTTTTGAGCGTTAGTTGCCTTCCAGACAGGACATGGTGAGTTGATGTTAGCCGAGAAGACACCATTATCAACACGTCACTGAGTCTAAACAAGATCGTGTATTAGGGCTACGAGGAGCTGCATGTTACTTCTGCGATATTGCAGAAAGACTTGGTAGGAATGTAGCCACTGTATTTGACTGCTGGCAGCGGTGGTCACGAAAATGTAAGGTCGCAAGAAGGCCTGGACGCCAACGGCCACTTGCCACTATCGAGAGGGAAGACAACTGTGTCCGCCGTATGGCTCTGGCGCATCGTACTGCATCTGCAGCAGCAATCTGAGCAGCAGTTGGCAACACAGTGAGACAGTTAGGTGTTACAAATCGGGAATTCAACGACAGCTCCGAGCCAGACGTCCTGTAGCGTGCATTTCACTGACATCAAACCACCGCCATTTGCGACTTCAATGGTGTTAAGCGAGAGCTCACTGGAATGCAGTGTGGAGATCTGTTGTGTTTTCTGATGAGAGCTGTTTCTGTCTCGGTGCGAGTAATGGTCGTACGTTGGTTATAAAGAGGCCAGTTCAGGGTGTGCAACGAACCTGTCTGCATGCGAGACACACGATCTACAACTGGGTTTATGATCTGGGGTGCGATTTTGTATGAAGGCAGAAGCACGCCCGTAGTTATCACACGCACCCTGGCTGCAAAACTGTAAGTCAATCTGGTGATTCGAGCTGCAGTGCAGCCATTCGTGAATAGCATTCCAGTAGGTGTTATCCAACAGGATAACGCTCGCCCACATTCCTCTGTTGTAGCCCCACATGCGCTACAGAGTGTCGAATGTTGCCTTGGCCTGCTCGATCACCGGATCTGTCTCCTATCGGGCACATAAGGGACAACATCGGACAACTACAGTGTCATCCACAAACAGCATTAACCGTCTATGTAGTGACGGACCAAGTGCAAAGGGCACACAAATCCATCGCACAAACTGACAGCCGGTACTAGTAGAACAGAATGCACACACGTTTCCATGTTTTCATTCAAGATTTTAGCAGTTACACCGGTTGTCAAAGTACCAGCATTTCACATTTGGAATTGTTTATCTCGTGCTTACATTAAACAGTGATCCTGCGCTGTTAATCGCTTAGATATTAACCAGACAAATATATTCCCAAAAGTCATTACTCTACGTTAATTACTTTCTGGTGTTGACATTTTTTCCGTCAGTGTGTTTTGATGATCTCAGCCATTTTTGAACCTAGTCGCCGCTCACATTGACACATCTGTCGTAACACCCAATAGGTTTTTCCACACCTACGTACTCAGTTGCGATGAGTTGCTGAAACAAACACAACGATCACTTTCAGTTCGTTATCGCTTCCATAGTGTTTCTACCTTAAAAATCCTTCAATCTGGGAAAAGGACGGCAGTCACTCGGGGCCAAATCGAGGCTATACGGCGAAAATCAGAAACTTCCTACTTGCCACTGCCGAAGTAAAAGCTTCGCCAACGCAGAAGAGGAGACCGTAATCGTTAAGAACCACAATGCCGCTGGACAACAATCCATGATTTTTGTTTTGAACATAGCTGCAAAGTCAGTGAAGGGCCTGAGTAAGCTGCTGCATTTATGGGCTCTTCTCTAGGCATGAAGTCACTGAGCAGGACGCCGTCCGTTTCTGTTCTAAAACACAGTGGCCATTACGTTTGGTGCTCGTAATTTGTTTGCCTTCTTTTGTTGGAAATCCTGAACGACGCTATTCCAGCGGCTAGGGCTTTATTTCTATACATTCTATGTAAAATTGAGGTCTCGTTAAGAGTAACAATGTGGTTCCGAAAGTTCTCGTTATCTTATCGTACCGAGCGAGAAAAGCCAACACAGATCACATTGGCTGTTCGTCCGCGTTCATATCGAAAGTCGAGGAACCCACCTAGGGCACACTTCTGTACAGCCCAAACCATAACGAACAATTAGGTATAGAACTGCTCGTGACATTTCAGGATATCACAGTCTTTGTCGATCAAAAGTAAAATTTCTATCTTGTTAATTTTTCTCCACGATCCTCGATCTGAGTTCGTCTGAAAGTCGGCTTGATCGTCCTTTACAGTGAATATTCCCGCGTCCGCCATTAAACCTTGATGGCACATTTTGGAACTGAAGTTTCATTCATCACGTTTCCACAAACTTCTGTTATCAGTGTGTAAATTTCGATAGTACAGACGCTTTTTGCATTTAGAAGCCGTGTTACACTACGAACCTCGCATTTGACGAGATCGTTAATTTCGTTACACATTTTAAAAACTGTATAAATTAAAAGTGAACTACCGTTTCTGCACGCTATTGGCATCATACTGGCGCCAATGATTAGCAAAGCCTATGACAGGCGGTAAGCGTGGAGGGAGAGATCCACGGCTCGTCAGATGAAAACGCCTTTACTTTTAGACTGGCCCTGAGCCAACAACAGTATCACCAAAACTCAGTGACATACAGCTGCGTCCAAAGCCCCGAGATCGGTAATATCCGTCGGTGCGGTTGCGCTCGTCCTACTGGCAACGAGTTCAATACTGCGGACGCTGTAGTAAGAAAATTTCAACAACAGTATTTAGCCGGCTTTCGAATACTGCAGGTGGGTGAAATTTTTAGCCACGCGGGATTAGCCGAGCGGTCTAGGGCGCTGCAGTCATGGACTGTGCGGCTGGTCCCGGCGGAGGTTCGACTCCTCCCTCGGGCATGGGTGTGTGTGTTTGTCCTTAGGATAATTTAGGTTAAGTAGCGTGTAAGCTTTGGGACTGATGACCTCACACACATTTGAACATTTTTTTTATTTTATTTCTTTTTTTTTTTAATTTTCACTGCCAGTATTTGGCCGGAAAGGGGAGGACACGTGCCGGCGTAAAAGTTTCTGATCACCAGTCTTGGCGCCAATGTCCTGGGCTAAATTCCAAACGTTTCCGCAGCGTCTCGTGAAGAGAGTGCCTGCGACACTGCAGATGGTGATCCGCTGGAGGGATGGGGACGCTAAGTCTGGATATCCCCTTGGTGCTTCTGGAGAGGAGTAGGCTATGTGCCGGCCGCTGTGACAGGGCGGTTCTAGGCGCTTCAGTCCGGAACCACGCGGCTGCCACGGTCGCAGGTTCGAATCCTGCCTCGGGCATGGATGTGTGTGATGTCCGTAGGTTAGTTAGGTTTAAGTAGTTCTAAGTTGTAGGGGACTGATGACATCAGATGTTAAGTCCCATAGTGCTGAGAAACATTTGAACCGTTTGAACTAGGCGAGCCGCGATGATGGACCAAGGTGCCTGGCGAGGCGCGTCCGGATTGGCCGTATCTTAACACGCGCGTTGTATTCATCCATTATTTGAAAGTGACAGCAGTGACAGACACCCAACAAATTTACACACACTTCAAACCTTTACGAAACTTTTTCTCGCTGACACCCCCCACAACATGGTGAAAGGAAACACGTTTAGCGCTCACTACTGTCCATGCAGTAGAACTTCATCATCAGACATTACGTTTAAATCTATTACTTCTTTACTACCGACTCTATTCGCCACATAGTTGGCAAACAGTATTCACATTTTCCAATAAATTTACGTCCACAATTATGTCACTGTACGACTCATAGTTTACGAGATATGAGGCTAAAGTCAAATACTTACCACTTTAACTCATTTGTAATCAGACGTTTGAAACTGTTTCATACGTCGGAGTTCTATCTTTTAAAGAATCAGCGGTTTATTGGTTGTTAGGAACTGATATAACTGTCCAATGCGAGCGTAAAACATCGTTTGAATTCCGTGACATAGGGATATTTACTTACTTCATTTCGTGAGTCACAGTGAACAGAGTAAACCTATGCTATAATTTGTATCTCGCCATTTTATAAAAAAGCTTAGTTGCCCCGTGGTTCGGAGTCCACGTTAAACTGTATAAGTCAGTTCAGAAGTCAGTGGAAGGCAACGGCATACCGCCTCCAACACAACCATGTTTATTACAGCACAACCTTCGGGTAGATGACAGCTTTACTGGCTTTTTAGTTAGCTCTAGTTCCTTAGTGCAGCAAGAAGAGCACAGGCTGGATGATACGAACACGATAAGAACAATTTGCCACTAGTGATACTGGTAAAACGCCTGTTTTACATGGCCTAATGCCGCATTTTATACGTAAAATAAGGTAGGGCGCTGTTACAGTGTCCACAATCCCATCATAGTGACTCGTGTAGTTATGGAATAAAGCCATTGTCGACACCGATCATCCGTCGGATGCGTTTACTGTACTGGCTATAATCGAAAACGGAGACTACTGCAAGCGCTACGTTTCTCCCATATTCCATAATACACGTGAAAATGGCTCTGAGCACTATGGGACTTAACATCTATGGTCATCAGTCCCCTAGAACTTAGAACTACTTAAACCTAACTAACCTAAGGACAGCACACAACACCCAGCCATCACGAGGCAGAGAAAATCCCTGACCCCGCCGGGAATCGAACCCGGAAACCCGGGCGTGGGAAGCGAGAACGCTACCGCACCACCACGAGATGCGGGCACACGTGAAAATGATTTCCATGGCTTGTGTCCGGATGACGACTAGCGACGTGACTGATGAAATGTGACATGATTACAAAGAACAGCACAGTGTTTCTGTGTTTGAAATTATGTAATTTATATCAGTGTTTCATCACAGGAATTATTTATAACTTATTTTATAACTAGTTTTTATAGTAGTGATGTAGGTTGCAGTAAGTACTGGGAGATGAAGAAGCTTGCACAGGATAGAGTAGCATGGAGAGCTGCATCAAACCAGTCTCAGGGCTGAAGACCACAACAACAACATTTTATACTAGTGCTGAAAGAGATTTTTACAGCTAGTATATGGATGATAAAAGGAACAGAAATGGTGGCATAATGCTCCTAATGGCCGCACTTTCCGTCAGTGACCCGTTTTAAATTCCAAACCTCTACGGGGTCTCTGCGTCTACAAGATTACTCTGCAGTTCAAAATTAATAGCCTGGCAGAATGTTCATCGAACCACCTTCAAGCTACACTCCAGGAAATGGAAAAAAGAACACATTGACACCGGTGTGTCAGACCCACCATACTTGCTCCGGACACTGCGAGAGGGCTGTACAAGCAATGATCACACGCACGGCACAGCGGACACACCAGGAACCGCGGTGTTGGCCGTCGAATGGCGCTAGCTGCGCAGCATTTGTGCACCGCCGCCGTCAGTGTCAGCCAGTTTGCCGTGGCATACGGAGCTCCTTCGCAGTCTTTAACACTGGTAGCATGCCGCGACAGCGTGGACGTGAACCGTATGTGCAGTTGACGGACTTTGAGCGAGGGCGTATAGTGGGCATGCAGGAGGCCGGGTGGACGTACCGCCGAATTGCTCAACACGTGGGGCGTGAGGTCTCCACAGTACATCGATGTTGTCGCCAGTGGTCGGCGGAAGGTGCACGTGCCCGTCGACCTGGGACCGGACCGCAGCGACGCACGGATGCACGCCAAGACCGTAGGATCCTACGCAGTGCCGTAGGGGACCGCACCGCCACTTCCCAGCAAATTAGGGACACTGTTGCTCCTGGGGTATCGGCGAGGACCATTCGCAACCGTATCCATGAAGCTGGGCTACGGTCCCGCACACCGTTAGGCCGTCTTCCGCTCACGCCCCAACATCGTGCAGCCCGCCTCCAGTGGTGTCGCGACAGGCGTGAATGGAGGGACGAATGGAGACGTGTCGTCTTCAGCGATGAGAGTCGCTTCTGCCTTGGTGCCAATGATGGTCGTATGCGTGTTTGGCGCCGTGCAGGTGAGCGCCACAATCAGGACTGCATACGACCGAGGCACACAGGGCCAACACCCGGCATCATGGTGTGGGGAGCGATCTCCTACACTGGCCGTACACCACTGGTGATCGTCGAGGGGACACTGAATAGTGCACGGTACATCCAAACCGTCATCGAACCCATCGTTCTACCATTCCTAGACCGGCAAGGGAACTTGCTGTACCAACAAGACAATGCACGTCCGCATGTATCCCGTGCCACCCAACGTGCTCTAGAAGGTGTAAGTCAACTACCCTGGCCAGCAAGATCTCCGGATCTGTCCCCCATTGAGCATGTTTGGGACTGGATGAAGCGTCGTCTCACGCGGTCTGCACGTCCAGCACGAACGCTGGTCCAACTGAGGCGCCAGGTGGAAATGGCATGGCAAGCCGTTCCACAGGACTACATCCAGCATCTCTACGATCGTCTCCATGGGAGAATAGCAGCCTGCATTGCTGCGAAAGGTGGATATACACTGTACTAGTGCCGACATTGTGCATGCTCTGTTGCCTGTGTCTATGTGCCTGTGGTTCTGTCAGTGTGATCATGTGATGTATGTGACCCCAGGAATGTGTCAATAAAGTTTCCCCTTCCTGGGACAATGAATTCACGGTGTTCTTATTTCAATTTCCAGGAGTGTATTTCTCTACCGTTCCACTTTCGAACGGCGCGCAGGGAAAACGAACACTTAAACATTTTCCTGCGACCTCAGATTTCTTTTATTTTATTATGATGATCATTTCTCCCTATAAAGGTGGGGGCCAGCAAAATATTTTCGCATTCGGAGAAGATATTTGGTGATCGATATATCACGAGGAGATCCTGCCAAACCGCCTTTTGTTTTAATAATTGCCACCTTCATTCGCGTATCGTATCCGTGGCACTATTCCCCCCCTTTCGCAATAGTACAGTACGAACTGCCCTTCTCCCCTCTGTCAGGTGTATCTGATGCCAACGCACACCTTGCAGCAATACTCCAGAAGAGAATCGAGTGTGCAGTCCCTTCAGTATGCCTGTTGCACCTTCTGTGTGTTCTGTCAATAAATCGCTGTCTTTGGTCCGCTTTCCCCGTAACATAATCTGTTACCATAATCTTCAAGTCCGTCTGTGATAACAACACGAATTTTTGGCCAAGAATGATAGCATCGGAAAATATTAAGTTTTATATTTCCGCACGCCTGCACTCTTAACGAAAAAGAGAATGTTTCATACCATTCTACTGACAGATATCGATCTGAAAATGATCATAATTGATAGAAAATAATAATCCACTAAAATATAAAATAATCTAGCGTCCAAGGAACGGCAGAAATAATACTATTAGCGGCGTGAAAACGTGAAAAACATTCTGGAACCAATTGACGACTGAATCACAGGTTTCTGGATTTCTGGTCTGGCACTTACCTACTCAGCCACCAAGCCTACATACGTGTTACGTAATGTGCTGACAATCAGACATATCACCACAGAAATCTCCCGTACAACATTATTAGCGTACTTTACCTGTGCCTACTTTTTACCTCAATTGGATGCTGATGAAAAGGGAAAAAAGTTAAATGGGCATTTATGGAAGAAAATGAGAAAACCACTCATTTCTGGAAAAGTAAGTTATATTAATATCCACAAAAGCTCTCAGTTCACTTCAGCGGGGCTCTAGAATTTCAGGGAGCAGGTTGGCAAGGATACATTCTTGAAGAACTACATAAGATGGCGCTGGAAATAGAAGAGAATGAGTCCAAGCTTCGTCGCTTCCATTTCCAATTAATCCTGTCCGGAACACAGCCAGCGACAAATGGGAGGAGAAAATGAAAACAAGGTCGAATTTTGCGCTTCGCCACCTCCAATTTCGTAGCAATTGGTCAACAAGTGTTTACGTACCACCAGCCTGCGCCAACAGGATTGCCGAGAGCTGCCCTTTATATTCCGGATGAAACAATTTTCTCTTTCACTCCGGCGCTTCTTTTTCAAGCGCGAACTCCATGAACAAGCGAGCGAGAGAGAGAGAGCGTGAGGGAGTGGGAGAGGGAGGGAGAGAGAGAGAGAGAGAGAGAGAGAGTAGAAAAGAGATTTTTCGCCCGCTCCTCGACGCTCTTCAATGAATTTCACTGTGAATGAATTAATGGCGTCTGAGTGAAGGTTGATGGATGGCCGCCCCCTGCCCGGATCCAATTAACACGCTTTACCCCGGCGCCGGGGGCGGGGACGGGCCCGGGAAATGGAATTACGGCAAGCCGGGTAAGGGGGAGGTGGAGGGGTGCTCTCCGCAGCGGTGTCTTCCCACCCTCACTCTGGTTCTACAGCGCTACTGCCGCCGGCTCCCGTTTATTGTGATTGTTTCACAAGCCTTCGCACGCTAGGCTCGCAACGGAAATCGCAGGGGTCCAGCATCCCAGTCGACCAGACCTAATCGGTCCAGCTCGCCCACAGGCCGGTTCAATTACTCGATCCCGCTGTGCGCTGCGCAAAGGTGATCCATTATGTTTGTTTGTCCATTCATTCTTTTCTTCCTTTCTTCTGGGAGAATTTCATTTATTTCGCCTCCGTATCGGCTAGAAACTGTAGAATTTCCGAAAACTTGGCTCAGAGGCTAAAGTGCTGACTGCTGAACACAAAAAGAAATAAATTCTGAAATTTCTGCCACCGTATAGTGATTACATATCAGTTCTGTTAAAGCACACGCCACGTAACGAAGGTGGCTTTGGTTTGACCCGTTCTGAACACCCACGTCCGCCAACTGACATCAGCCACTGAGGTTCAGCCTCCTTTCGAGTAACGCTAGAGAATAATAAATTGTCTCCTAGAGATTGCATCCTGGCAACACTTCTCTGTCGTCACTGTTGTACGCAGCAACACTATAAAGACAGGCAGGATACTTGGGAGGTGTCCCCCCGAGCCAACCAAAGAAACTGGTACACCTGCCTAATATCGTGTAGGGCCCAGCGAGTACGCAGAAGTACTGCAACACGACGTGGCATGGCCTCGACTAATGTCTGAAGCAGTGCTGGAGAGAACTGACACCGTGAATTCTGCAGGACTGTCCATAAATCCGTAAGAGTACGAGGGCGTGGAGATCTCCTCTGAACAGCACATTGCAAGGCATCCCAGATATGCTCAATAATGCTCATGTCTGGGGAATCTGGTGGCCAACGGAAGCGTTTAAACTCAGAAGTGTGTTTCTGGAGCACCTCTGTAGCAAATCTGGACGAGTGGAGTGTCGCTACTGAAATTGCCCAAGTGCGTCGGAATGTACAATGGACATAAATGGATGCAGGTGATCAGACAGGATGATTACGTACGTGTCACCTGTCGAAGTCGTATCTAGATGTATCAGGGGTCCCGTATCACTCCAACTGCACACGCCCCCCACCATTACAGAGCCTACACCAGCTTGAATAGTCCCCTGCTGACATGCACGCTCCATGGATTCATTAGGTTGTCTCCATACGCGTCCGTCCACTCGACAGAATTTGAAACGAGACTCGTCCGATCAGGCAACATGTTTCCAGTCATCAACAATCCAATGCCGGTGATGACAGGCCCAGGCGAGGCGTAAAGCTTTGTGTTGTGCAGTCATCAAGGGTGTACGGGGGCACCTTCGGCTCCGAAAACCCGTATCGATGATGTTTCGATGAATGATTCGCAGGCTGACACTTGTTGATGGCCCAGTATTGAAATCTGTAGCAGTTTGAGGAAGGTTGGCACTTCTGTCACATTGAACGATTCTCTTTTACGTCGCTGGTCCCATTCTTGCAGGATCTTTTCCGGCCGTAGCGTTGTCTGAGATTTAACGTTTTACCGGATTCCTGATATTCACGGTATACTCGTGAAAAGGTTGTACGGGAAAATCCCCACTTCATCGCTATCTCGGAGATGCTGTATCCCATCGCTAAGGCACCGACTATAACAGCACGTTCAAACTCACTTAAATCTTGATAACCTGCCATTGTAGCAGCGGTAACCAATATAACAACTGCGCCAGATACTTGTTGTCTTACATAGGCGTTGCCAACCGCAGTGCCGTATTCTGCCTGCTTACATATCTCTGTATTTGAATACGCATGACTATACCAGTTTGTGTGTGTGTGTTTGCATAACACATTGCCAAAGATGACTAATGGCGTCTACACAAGCAACCCCAATCTTGAGCCGGTCGCGGTGGCCGAGCGGTTCTAAGCGCTTCAGTCCGGAACCGCGCGACTGCAACGGTCGCAGGTTCGAATCCTGCCTCGGGCATGGATGTGTGTAATGTCCTTAGGTTAATTAGGTTTAAGTAGTTCTAAGTTCTAGGGGACTGATGACCTTAGATGTTAAGTCCCATAGTGCTCAGACACATTCGAACCATTTTAACCCTAATCTTGTCAAGCATTCACAAATCCCCTTCACGTTCCCACAGCCCAAGCAAGCTTGTACAAGATTTGGTTTGTGCTTCGATTGCGTGAAACTCGGACGGGCTTCCACTGTTTGATATAAAAGATTACACGATGAGTTGCAGACAGGCCGAAAAGTCTGTTACGATTTAGCTTTCGTTCAAAGCCTTCCTCAGTAAAAATAAACAGACACGCATTCAGTCACTTAAGCACATGCACATATGACCGCCATCTCCGGCAAATCAGACCAAAAGCCCTGGGGTGGGACCAGTTTGTCTTGGACGAATGCACTCTACAGGAGAGCGCTCACCATGTTTACAACGTGCACGTAAACGACCATCACCTGGATGCAGGCAGAATCTGCTTCCATCGCTGAAGACCACGGCGCGCCGTTCCATCTTCCATCTCTGACCGCTCCAGTAGAGTCATGCACGTCGATGCTGCGGCGTGAATGGAAGACGGGGCAGAGGTGTGCATGCCCGTAGTCCTACTGCTACTAACTGGTTCGCAACAGCTCGTGTTGACATGTCTGGCTTACAAGCCCTTTATCTGTGCTGTGTTCGGTCTATGATCTGCCACTGCTGTCCTCACATAACGACGATCGTGGGTGTCATCTGTGCTGCGTGGACGTCCCCAACCTCGCCTACCGGTGTGGGGATGTTCACGTGACCACTGATCCCAGCGTCGTTGCAGCACTGACGCACCACGTCCAACTTGCGTGGCAATTCTGCAAAAGGACCATCCCGTTACTCGGAAGCTCACAATCTGATCCAACTTCAAACTCGCTCAGTTAACTGTGGGAACACGAGTGCTTCTTCATATGCCTGTATCCCACTGAGGCTTCTGGTTGTGAGCATTCCCCGTTAAAAGGCAGACACAGATAGCGCTCTGGTAACTATGCCACTACGTTATCATTTGGCGGAAGTCGTTAACAGTATATCTATTGTCCCCCAGACTGTAGCGCCTAGAAACGCAAGGCCACCCCATCCGGTTGTAGAAACTCACCTCAGATCACACGATCGAACAATTTGTGAAGCTTTACTATGTTTGCCAAATATTTGTCACTGTACGGTACTGTTCGACGTGTCTGTCAAGAGAAATTCTGACTCGCGGAAATTTGACAGCAAAATGGTTCAAATGGCTCTAAGCTCTATGGGACTTAACATCTGAGGTCATCAGTCCCATAGACTTAGATCTACTTAAACTTAACTAACCTAAGGACAACACACACTTCCCGGCCCGAGGCAGGTTTCGAACCGGCGACCGTAGCAGCAGCGCCGTTCCGGACTGAAGCGCCTAGAACCGCTCGGTCACAGCGGCTGGCTAATTTGACAACATGGTGGACGTTGTTTCTGCTGACGTTTCGCCGCATATGTTCAGTCAAAAAGACTTTTATAACAATTTATGTCACTGCATCGTGAATTTCCACAACTCGGTGGAAGCAAGGGAAACTAGTACCAAGGATAAATACAAAACTGGACTGGCAATTACCAAAACGATAGAGATGTCGCATCTTTCCTAGCCATGTATTACGCAGGAAAACGTTAAGAAGAAAATCAATATTCTACGCACAACGTAAAAGCTGGAGTGCAATAAAATAAAAAGAATTGAAGTACTTTAGTTCTTCCAGGTTGTGGTATTCTAGTGAACTATAATTCGAGAACCAAGTAGAACAGAATAAAAAATGGTTCAAATGGCTCTGAGCACTATGGGACTGAATATCTGAGGTCATCAGTCCCCTAGAACTTAGAACTACTTAAAAATAACTAACCTAAGGACATCACACACATCCATGCCCGAGGCAGTATTCGAACCTGCGACCGTAGCAAACAGAATAAATTTTCGTACACTTGTGCCTACTTTCTCAACCAAACATTTTATTAAAAGCTTCACGGTTCATTCTGAAAAACTTCTGGTTCCGAGTGTAACATTCCCTTTAAAAGGTTTTCATGTGTATATTTTCCTCTAATTTTAAATCATAACATGTACTACCATCTAGTTTTTTTTCTCTTCTTCTTCTTTTTCTTCTTCTTCTTCTCTTCTTTAAACACAGTACCAGAGTCAATGTTAGAAATGATTTATTCGCATTTGTATTCCTTCCCACTAGTGTCAAAATACGGCATACGCGAACAGCATCTGCTTCAAAAATGATGATAATTGACAAACTTGTTGAGTCGTCTACGGGGTGGTTACAAATCTGTCGACAGAAAAGAGCGAAGTTGACAAATAAGTTTCATTGGGTATGATGGTCTTCACGATGACTCCAAAAGGCATATACCGTTTCAAAAGAAAAATCGATATCGAGTTCATACCGTGAAAACATGGTGATTGCGAGTGAGGCAACTGAGAACGAGACCTTGCCAAGGTTGACGAGGCGTCACAAATGATTTCCTACAATCGATCTGTCGTTCACACACACACACACACACACACACACACACACACACACACACACACACACCACTCGTTCAACTGTTGATCTGTTTGCTGACCGTGCGTTCAGTTGTTGAAAGTGCTGGAACTGAGTTAGGCAGGCAAAATTTTGGGTATGTTCAAATGTGTGTGAAATCTTATGGGACTTAACTGCTAAGGTCATCAGTCCCTAAGGTTACACACTACTTAACCTAAATTATCCTAAGGACAAACAAACACACCCCTGCCCGAGGGAGGACTCGAACCTCCGCCGGGACCAGCCGCACAGTCCATGACTGCAGCGCCTCAGACCGCACGGATAATCCCGCGCGGCAATTTTGGGCATCTGCCGAGCCTAGAGCACGAGCAGCATAGCAGCAGCACTTGTGTGATAAACTGTAAATTAATTTAGTCTTTCTTTTTCACGTGCTTCTGCAAAGAAGTGATCTCTACGTGTCTATTTTGCTGAGTAGACTTCTGGTTAGAAAATTAATCGTAGTTTTTGTTCTTTGCGTAAGTCTTGTGAATATCCTTGTGTAGGGCGGCTTCCTAGTATTAATTTTCCGTGTAGAGAAATTTATTTCTGTTTAATAGTTTGCGGTCTCAGAGTTCAGTGAGAAATCTGCACACCAACTTTTAGTGTTACTTTGTTCTCCTTTGGTATATTTTGGAACTCAGTAGCACCATTTGAGACCTTTTATCTATTTTATAAACAGTACGGTAAGGCTAGGGACTGTGTTTGTTGTGAGCGGACACAAGGAGAGTTGGCTGCTGTCCGTAAACAGCTGGAAGCTTCGTTGGCTACCGTCGACAAGCTTCTAGCTAATGCTCGAAGTTGCGGTGACGTCGGGGCGCCAGTGATGAGACCTGTGACACCTTTGGTGCCAGTGGAATCCCCTGGTGGCCCGGACGTCACTGCGGCTTCCGATACGCAACATCCGACGGGTCCGTCCTCACTCCAGAGTGGGTGGCAGACGGTGGTGGGTTCGCGTGTCAAAGGCGAAAGAGGGAGCAGGCCGTGCGGGTGCCTCTCCTGTTGGGCCAGCGGTCTACTTTCCTGCCCAGTCCGGACAAGTACAGAGGGTGTGTATGCCAGTCATTGGGAGCTCCAATGTTCGGCGGGTGATAGTGCCCCTCAGGGAGATAGCAGGCCATGCGAGAAAGAATTCCAGTGTGCATTCGATATGTTTGCCGGGAGGTCTCATCCGTGATGTGGAGGCGGCTCTCCCGGCGGCTATCGAGTGCACTGGGTGCAACCGGCTGCAAGTAGTGGCACGAATGACGCCTGCCGCTTGGGTTCTGAGGCCATCCTCAGCTCCTTTCGGCGACTGGCTGATTTGGTGAAGGCAACTACCAACGCATGCGGGGTGCAGGCTAAGCTGTCTATTTGTAGCATCGTACGCAGAGTTTGCGTTCCTCTGGTTTGGAGCAGAGTGGAAGATCTAAACCAGAGGCTCAGACGACTCTGCGACGGTATCGGATGAGGATTTCTCGACCTCCGCTATCGGGTGAAAAATTGTAGGATTCCCCTTAATAGTTCAGGCGTTCGCTACACGCAGCAAGCGGCTACTAGGGTAGCAGAGTACGTGTGGCGTGCACATGGGGCTTTTGTAGGTTAGAGAACTCCTCCCTTAGGATCAAAGACGATTTACCCGTTAAATCATCCACAGCGACCTCAGAGAATCTTGGTCCTCGCAGATCAGAGATAGGAAAGTTTAATATGATTTTAGTAAACTGCAGGAGCATCCAAGGAAAGATCCCAGAATTAGTATCGCTTATTGACGGTTATAACGCACAGACAGTATTGATAACAGAAAGCTGGTTGAAGCCAGACGTCAATGACAACGAACTCCTAAATTCAGACTGGAATATTTATCGTAAGCATCGGATAGTCGCCAATGGTGGCGGCGCGTTTATTGCAGTAAAAAATTCAATAAAATCTAACGAAGTTATCACGGATTCCGAATGTGAATTAATGTGGGTGAAACTATCAAAGAACGGTCAAAAATGGTGATCGGATGCTTTTATAGACCACCTGGGTCAGGATTTGTAGTTGTAGAACGATTCAGACAGAGCTGGCAGAATATCATTAGTAATTTTCTGACCATGCCGTTGTAACAGGTGGTGACTTCTACTTACCAGGTATAGATTGGGAGAGTTATGCCACCAAAACTGGTGAAAGAGACAGGAAATCGTGTGGCATTGTTCTGAATGTCTTGTCCGAAAATTACCTTGAGCAGATAGAGAACCAACTCGTGAGGGTAACGTCTTAAACCTCCTGGCAACAAACAGACCTGAACTTATAGAATCAGTTAACGTAGAGGAAGGTATCAGTGATCATAAGGCTGTGACAGCATCTATGACGACGGGTCCTACAAAGAATGTTAAGAAAGGTAGGACGATATATTTGCTCAGCAAGGGTGACAGGATACAAATTTCAGAATATCTCAGCAGTCAGCATCAAATATTCGGTGATTAGGACGAAGATGTGGAGAACAAATGGAAAAAATTCAAAGGCATCGTCCAATATGTCCTAGACAAGTGTGTTCCGAGTAAGGTTTTAAGGGATGGGGAAGATCCACCATGGTTTAATAGTCGTGTTAGAAAATTGATACGTAAACAAAGAGCACTTCATCTCAGATTCAAGAGAAGTGAAAACCTAGCTGACAAAGAAAAGCTGAACGAAGCGAAAATGAGCGCACGGAGAGAGATGAGAGAAGCGTTCAATGATTTAGAAAGTAAGACGTTGTCAACCGACCTGACTAAAACCCTAAGAGATTTTGGTCGTATGAAAAATCAGTAAGTGGGTCAAAATCATCTATTCATTCTCTCAGCGACCACACCGGCACAGAAACGGAAGATAACAGAGAGAAGGCCGAAATACTGAATTCGGTCTCCCGAACTTGTTTCACCGCATAAGATCGTAACACTGTCCCTCCTTCCAATCGCCGTACGAACGTCGAAATGGCAGATATTGAGATACCCGATCGCGGAATTGAAAAACAGCTACAATCGATTAGTACTGGAAAGGCTTCAGGATCAGATGAGATGCCTATAAGATTCTATAAAGATTGTGCGAAAGAACTTGCCCCCCTTCTAGCACTAATTTATTGTAGATCGCTTGAGCAACGAAAGGTAACTAACGACTGAAAAAAACCCAAGTCATTCCCGTTTTTAAGAAAGGTCGTAAAACAGGTCCTCACAATTATAGACCTATATTATTGACGTTAATGTTTTGTAGAATAATGGAATATGTTTTATGCTCAAGAATTATGACGTTCTTGGAAAGTGAACAGCTCCTCTATAAAAATCAACATGGATTCCGCAAACAGAGATCCTGCGAAACCCAGCTCCCTCTGTTCCTCCATGAGATCCAGAGCGCACTGGGCAACGGCGCTCAGGTTGATGGCGTGTTCCTTGAATTCAGTAAGGCATATGACACCGTCCCAAATTGTCGGTTAATGAAAAAAATACAAGCTTACGGAGTATCGGAGCAGACCTGCGATTTGAATCAAGACTTTCTTGCACATAGAACTCAAAACGTTGCTCTTAACGGAACTAAATCGACAGATGTGAAGGTAATATACGGAGTACTACAGGGAAGTGTGATAGAACGTTGCTGTTCACAATATATATAAATGATCTAGTAGAAAGCGTCGGATGCTCATTAATGCTATTCGCAGATGATGCGGTTATTCATACCAAAGTAACAACGTCAGTAGATTGTAAGAATTTGCAGAACGGCCTGCAGAGAATTGATGAATGGTGCGGACTCTGGCAGTTGAGCCTGAACGTAAATAAATGAAACATATTGCGGATACATAGGAAAAGAAATCCACTACTGTACAGCTAACTATTGATGATAAACAGCTGGAGACAAGCGTCTGCCGTATAATATCTAGGCGTAACTATCCAGAGCGACCTTCATTGGAATGGCCATCTAAAACAGATAGTGGGAAAAGCAGACAAAAGACTCACATTCTTCGGAAGAATCTTAAGGAAATGTAACTCATCCATGAAGGAAATGGCTTATAAGGCGCCTGTTCTCCCGATTCTTGAGTATTGTTCATCTATCTGAGATCCCTATCAGGTAGGGCTGATAGAGGAGATAGAGAAGATCCAACGAAGAGCGGCGCGTTTCGTCACGGGATCGTTTAGCTGCCGAGAGAGCGTTACGGAGACGCTAAACAAACTTCACTGGCAGATGTTACAAGAGAGACATTGTGCATGACGGAGAGATTTACTATTGAAATTTCGGGACAGCACTTTTCAGGAGGAGTCAAACAACATATTGTTTCCCTTCCACAAACAACTCGCGTATTGACCACGAGGCTTACCAACAATCATTTTTCCCACAAACTATTCGCGTGTGGAACAGGTTCAAAAATGGTTCAAATGGCTCTGAGCACTATGGGAGTTAACTTGTGAGGTCTTCAGTCCCCTAGAACTTAGAACTACTTAAACCTAACTAACCTAAGGACATCACACACATCCATGCCCGAGGCAGGATTCGACCCTGCGACCGCAGCGGTCGCGCGGTTCGAGACCGTAGCGCCTAAAACTGCTCGGCCACTGAGGCCGGCTGTGAAACAGGGTTGGAGGGATTAGATAGTGGTACCGAAAGTACACTCCATTAGGTGGCTTGCGGAGTATGATGTACATGCAGATGTTGTTGTTGTTGTTTTGGTCTTCAGTCCTCAGACTGGTTTGATGGAGCTCTCCATGCTACTCTATCCTGTGCAAGCTTCTTCATCACCCAGTACTTACTGCAGCCTACATCCTTCTGAATCCGCTTAGCGTATTCATCTCTTGGTCTCCCTCTACGATTTTTACCCTCCACGCTGCCCTTCAATGTTAAATTTGTGATCCCTTGATGCCTCAGAACATGTCCTACCAACCGATCTCTTCTTCTCGTCAATTAATGCCACAAACTTCTCTTCTCCCCAATCCTATTCACTACCTCCTCATTAAATATGTGACCTACCCACCTGATCTTCAGCATTCTTCTGTAGCACTACATTTCGAAAGCTTCTATTCTCTTCTTGTCCAAACTATTTATGGTCCATGATTCACTTCCATACATGGCTACATTCCGTACAAATACTTTCAGAAACGACTTCCTGACACTTAAATCTATGCTCGATGTTAACAAAATTCTCTTTTTCAGAAACTGTTTCCTTGCCATTGCCAGTCTACATTTTAAATCCTCTCTACTTCGACCATCATCAGTTATTTTGCTCCCCAAACAACAAAACTCCTTCTAAAAACATTACTTCTTTAAGTGTCTCATTTCCTAATCTAATTACCTCAGCATCACCCGACTTAATTCGACTACATTCCATTATCCTCGTTTTGCTTTTGTTGATGTTCATCTTATACCCTCCTTTCAAGACACTGTCCATTCCGTTCAACTGCTCTTCCAAGTCCTTTGCTGTCTCTGACAGAATTACAATGTCATCAGCGAACCCCAAAGTTTTTATTTCTTCTCCATGGATTTTAATACCTATTCCGAATTTTTCTTTTGTTTCCTTCACTGCTTGCTCAATATACAGATTGAATAACATCGGGGAGAGGCTACAAACCTGTCTCACTCCCTTCCCAACCACTGCTTCCCTTTCATGCCCCTCGACTCTTATAACTGCCATCTGGTTTCCGTACAAATTGTAAACAGCCTTTCGCTCCCTGTATTTTAACCTTGCCACCTTTAGAATTTGAAAGAGAGTTTTCCAGTCAACATTGTCAAAAGCTTTATCTGTTGTTGTTGTGGTCTTCAGTCCTGAGACTGGTTTGATGCAGCTCTCCATGCTACTCTATCCTGTGCAAGCTTCTTCATCTCCCAGTACCTACTGCAACCTACATCCTTCTGAATCTGCTTAGTGTATTGATCTCTTGGTCTCCCTCTACGATTTTTACCCTCCACGCTGCCCTCCAATGCTAAATTTGTGATCCCTTGATGCCTCAAAACATGTCCTACCAACCGATCCCTTCTTCTAGTCAAGTTGTGCCACAAATTTCTCTTCTCCCCAATCCTATTCAACACCTCCTCATTAGTTACGTGATCTACCCACCTTATCTTCAGCATTCTTCTGTAGCACCACATTTCGAAAGCTTCTATTCTCTTCTTGTCCAAACTGGTTATCGTCCATGTTTCACTTCCATACATGGCTACACTCCATACAAATAATTTCAGAAACGACTTCCTGACACTTAAATCTATATTTGATGTTAACAAATTTCTCTTCTTCAGAAACGATTTCCTTGCCATTGCCAGTCTACATTTTATATCCTCTCTACTTCGACCATCATCAGTTATTTTACTCCCTAAATAGCAAAACTCCTTTACTACTTTAAGTGTGTCATTTCCTAATCTAATTCCCTCAGCATCACCCGATGTCAAAAGCTTTCTCTAAGTCTACAAATGCTAGAAACGTAGGTTTGCCTTTTCTTAATCTTTCTTCTAAGATAAGTCGTAAGGTTAGTATTGCCTCACGTGTTCCAACATTTCTACGGAATCCAAACTGATCTTCCCCGAGGTCCGCTTCTACCAGTTTTTCCATTCGTCTGTAAAGAATTCGTGTTAGTATTTTGCAGCTGTGGCTTATTAAACTGATAGTTCGGTAATTTTCACATCTGTCAACACCTGCTTTCTTTGGTATTGGAATTATTATATTCTTCTTGAAGTCTGTGGGTATTTCGCCTGTCTCATACATCTTGCTCACCAGATGGTAGAGTTTTGTCATGACTGGCTCTCCCAAGGCCATCAGTAGTTCTAATGGAATGTTGTCTACTCCCGGGGCCTTGTTTCGACTCAGGTCTTTAAGTGCTCTGTCAAACTCTTCACGTAGTATCTTATCTCCCATTTCATCTTCATCTACATCCTCTTCCATTTCCATAATACTGTCCTCAAGTACATCGTCCTTGTATAAACCCTCTATATACTCCTTCCACCTTTCTGCCTTCCCTTCTTTGCTTAGAACTGGGTTGCCATCTGAGCTCTTGATATTCATACAAGTGGTTCTCTTCTCTCCAAAGGTCTCTTTAATTTTCCTGTAGGCAGTATCTATCTTACCCCTAGTGAGACAAGCCTCTACATCCTTAAATTTGTCCTCTAGCCATCGCTGCTTAGCCATTTTGCACTTTCTGTCGATCTCATTTTTGAGACGTTTGTATTCCCTTTTGCCTGCTTCATTTACTGCATTTTTATATTTTCTCCTTTCATCAATTAAATTCAATATTTCTTCTGTTACCCAAGGATTTCTATTAGCCCTCGTCTTTTTACCTACTTGATCCTCTGCTGCCTTCACTACTTCATCCCTCAGAGCTACCCATTCTTCTTCTACTGTATTTCTTTCCCCCATTCCTGTCAATTGTTCCCTTATGCTCTCCCTGAAACTCTCTACAACCTCTGGTTCTTTCAGTTTATCCAGGTCCCATCTCCTTAAATTCCCACCTTTTTGCAGTTTCTTCAGTTTCAATCTGCAATAGATTGTGGTCAGAATCCACATCTGCCCCTGGAAATGTCTTACAATTTAAAACCTGGTTCCTAAATCTCTGTCTTACCATTATATAATCTATCTGATACCTATTAGTATCTCCAGGATTCTTCCAGGTATACAACCTTCTTTTATCATTTTTAGCTTTATCTAAGTCTACAAATGCTAGAAACGTAGGTTTGCCTTTCCTTAATCTAGCTTCTAAGATAAGTCATAGGGTCAGTATTGCCTCTCGTGTTCCAACATTTCTACGGAATCCAAACTGATCTTCCCCAGGGTCGGCTCCTATCAGTTTTTCCATTCGTCTGTAAAGAATTCGCGTTAGTATTTTGCAACTGTGACTTATTAAACTGATAGTTCGGTAATTTTCACATCTGTCAACACCTGCTTTCTTTGGGATTGGAATTATTATATTCTTCTTGAACTCTGAGGGTATTTTGCCAGTCTCATACATCTTGCTCACCAGATGGTAGAGTTGTGTCAGGACTGGCTCTCCCAAGGCCGTCAGTAGTTCTAATAGGATGTTTTCTACTCGCGGGGCCTTGTTTCGACTCAGGTCTTTCAGTGCTCTGTTAAACTCTTCACGCAGTATCATATCTCCCATTTCATGATAATCTACATCCTCTTCCATTTCCATAATATTGTCCTGAAGTACATCGCCCTTTTATAGACCCCCTATATACTCCTTCCAGCAGATGTAGATGTAAATAATAAAAATGGCTCTGAGCACTATGGGACTTAATATCTATGGTCATCAGTCCCCTAGAACTTAGAACTACTTAAACCTAACGAACCTAAGGACATCACACAACACCCAGTCATCACGAGGCAGAGAAAATCCCTGACCCCGCCGGGAACCGAACCCGGGAACCCGGGCGTGGGAAGCGAGAACGCTACCGCACGACCACGAGCTGCGGACTGTAAATAATAAAAATTTAATACATCACTACTAGGATAATTCGATAAGACACCTGCTATTAAGTACTGATTTGACTACAAGCATTGAGTACGGAAATATCTAGAGGAAAGTACTGGATACGAATCGAAACCGCGCATTGAAACGCTGCTCGCGTAACGCCAACATGTCCCTGGCGGTGAAATTTCGACGTTGAATGATAAACACACGTAATGTCAGAGAACTGACGAACAGTTAGTGGTAGTCAATAACGCGCTTGGGACGGCCGTGGTCCGGTGAGGAGGGACGCACAGTGCCACAGTGACCGCCTCCCCATCCCACGCGCCCACCGAGCCGCCCCCGCGTTATTTAGCGCCCGCCATCACGGCTTTAATGCGGGCGCAAGATGCTCTCGGCGCTGTTACAGCGATAAGCCCGCCTGCCGACGCCACACGCGGGCCTAATGTCTCCGGCATTAAAGTGAAAGAAATATGGAGCCGCGGTAACGAATGGCTATAAAAGGAAATGAGAGATGCTATCACTCCGTGTGTGGACCAGAGCCTCCTCATTCTTCGCTGAATAAAACGCCAGTCGCACATGATGCGCCACGCCACTACCGACACTGACTGTCGCCGGCGATACCACTGGTTACCCCGTGGCCGCAGATCTGCTCTGGGTGGCGCTGCTCTCTGCGAGAGAAAAGTTTGGATTCCACATACTGACAAAGTTGGTAGGTTCATTCAAGCTGCTCCCATTATTTATCAGTCGGTCGCATTCAGTGAGTACTTAAAAAGATGAGACACACATTATGCGAACTCAATGTTTGCGTCTGAATTCAGCGTGACTTTAAGTCAAAACTTAAAGTTGCCCGTAACACGAGAATCAAGTTTTTGTCTAGGTCTTCACTCAGAAAACTAGCTAGTTCCCCACGCTTACTGTGCTGACCAAGAATCTGGAGGCCACTTTGCAAACTACTGCTGGAAGAAATTTTTACCACCTATATTTCTCGGCAAAAGGAACAGATGTGGTGGCATAAAGCTCCTGATGGACACACTTTACCTCAATGACTTCTATTCAGTTCCAAACCTGTACGGCGTCTCTACATCTACATGATCACTCTGCAGTTCAAAATAAAGAGCCTGGCAGAAGGTTCATCGAACCACCTTCAAGCTATTTCTCTACCGTTCCACTCTCGAATGGCGCGCAGGGAACACGAACATTAAAACATTTCCCTGCGACCTTTGATTTCTTTTATTTTATTATGATGGTCATTTCTCCCTATAAAGGTGGGCGCCAGTAAAATATTTTCGCATTCGGAGAAGAGAGTGACTGATATTAAAAAATGGTTCAAATGGCTCTAAGAACTATGGGACTTAACATCTGAAGTCATCAGTCCCGTAGACTTAGAACTACTTAAACCTAACTAACCAAAAGACATCACACCCATCCATGCCCGAGGCAGATTTCGAACATGCGACCATAGCAGCAACGCGGTTTCGGACTGAAGCGCCTAGAACCGCTCAGCCACAGCGGCCGGCGATTGACATTGCATGAGGAGATACCGCCGCACCGAAAAACGCCTTTTGCGTTAAACATTGTCACCTCCATTCGCGTATCATATCCGTGGCACTCTTGCCCCTCTTTCGCAATAGTATAAGACAACAAGTGTTTGACGCAGTTGTTAGATCGGTTACTGACACTACAATGGCAGCTTATCAAGATTTAAGTTAGTTTGAACTTGCTGTTGTAGTCGGCGCACGAGCGATGGTACACAGCATTTCCGGGGTAGCAATGAAGTGGGGTTTTTCCCGTACAACCATCCCACGAGTGTACTGTGATTATCAGGAATCCGGTAACACATCAACTCTCCGACATCGCTGCGGTCGGAAAAAGACCCTGTAGGAACGTGACCAACGACGACTGAAGAGAATCGTTTAACGTGCTGCAGATTTCAATGCTGGGCCATCAACAAGTGTCAGTTTGCGAACCATTCAAAGAAACGTCACCGATATGGGCTTTCGGAGCCAAAGGCTCACTCGTGTACCCTTGATGGTTGCACGACCCAAAGCTTTACGCCTCACCTGGACCCGTCAACACCGAAATTGGATTGTTGATGACTGGAAACATGTTGCCTGATCGGACAAGTCTCGTTTTAAATTATATCGAGCGGATGGACGTTTACGGGTGTGGAGACAACCTGAGGAATCGATGGACCCTGCATGTCAGCAGGGTACTGTTCAAGCCATGGAGGCTCTGTAGTGGTGTGGGGCGTGTGCAATTGGATTGATATGGGACCCGTCATACGTGTAGCTACGACTGTGACAGGTGACACGTACGTGAGCATCCTGTCTGATCATTTGAATCCATTCACGTCCATCGTGCATTCCGACGGACTTGGGCAATACCACTTCTGCTGGCCAAAAATCTCCCCACACATGAACATTATTGAGCATAGTTGGGATGCCTTTCAACTTGCTGCTCAGAAGAGATCTCCACCCCCTCGTAATCTTACGGATTTATGGACAGCCCTACACGATTCATGGTGTCAGTTCCCTCCAGCACTGCTTCAGACATTAGTCGAGTCTATGCCACGTCGTGCTGCAGCACGTCTGCGTGCTCGCTGGGGCCCTACACGATATCAGGCAGGTGTACCAGTTTCTTTGGCTCCTCAGCGTAAATTTTATCGAGATTCGGTAACAGCTATTGAAAACACTATGTCAGGCGTTATGCAAGGCCTCTGTCTTTTACAGCCGATTAAGCACCAAGAAGGAGATGGAGATAGATGACTGGAATTTTACTGTTGACTAATTGCAAATCGCCGTATAATCCCATTAGAACTGTTTATTGATGGAGCGACTTTCACTCGTGACGACATCAGTATCACTCGTAACTTAAATCGAAGTGCCTTTGAAAACCCACATGTCTTCGCGGAGACAGAACGCTTCTCTGTGAATGCGTGATTTGCTACGACAGACGTCACTTGATTGGGCTTGTCGTGTTAGCACGCCTTCTTACAGGGCCTCTTTGTCTAACAGTTTGAGGTTCCAGCATTATTGGAACAGGTTCCTTTGGGTAGATGGGTGGTAATGTTGTTGTAGCATGACGGGTCACCTGCACATTCTAGTCTCCAGGTGACACTTAATCTGAACCTAACATTTCTCAAACGATGGAGCGGCAAAATTGGTCACGTTTTTGGTCACAAAGGTACTACCTGTATCTTACTCTAAAAGATTTTGACCTATAGAATGGCTGAAAAGCGTAGTCTACAAATAAAAAATTATCCAAGTGTGGGTAGTACTCGCGTACTTAGTTATGTATATAGGCAGTTCATCCATTCCGGAAATCAAGAATCTTGAGTATATTTGCCTATTATGAACTGGAGAGATATCGATCAAAGCGATACCAGGATTTTCGACAGTGTTTTAATTTTAATAATATGCGTGTGACAAAGTCATGCACGAAGCAGGCGACCATTATTATAATAATAACTAGTTCTGCATTCAGGCTGACTGAGTCGCAATGTTAACTTCAGTCGAAGAATAACTTTAGTGCTCATATGTAGCGTTTCGGAATTTATCCATCATTAAATATCAGATATTTGATATACACGTGCAGCAATGGCTCCTGCATATCTGACGATGGATAATTTCCGAAACGCGTCACATGAGCAATAAAGTCATTCCCTGCCCGATTATTCACTTTTAGCAAAGCAACCCAGTCAACTTGAATGCAGAACTACTAATCTTTTCAATTTCAAGGCTGACATCGACTGACAAATGACAAAAGAAATATTTTTTTCGTTTGGTATGATTACAAATTAACAATTTTCGGGTTCTTTCCTTTACTTGTATTGAGAAAGCTTGGTTCTCGCCAATTTCACGATTCTAGGCCAACAAGAAGTATCCCATACAGTGTGATGAGTGAGTTTGCGAGTATCAAAGTTGACATAAATCGCCGTATCTTTTGACGACATTGCCTTAGAAGCGATGGATCTCAGCGTGTGACGTAAATTTCACCTTCACACGTCTACCCATTCCTGAGAAAAAGTGTTTTTAACCGAACAGACAGACGTACAACAAAGCTATCCCATACAGGTTCCGTTTTTACCGTACCCTAAAGAGTAAACACATGTGACGAGCTGTTCTTTCGGATTATGAATAAAAGAACACCAAAACAACCTGGAAACAACTGCACGTGGTGTTGTCACGATAAATGCAAAGTGCACTAATGTCGTAGGTAGAATTTATGAAAATCAGTTCTCGATTTAATTACCTGCGTTTCCTTACCACCTTCTGTGAGCGTTACGGTTACATTCTAACAGCTGCCTCTCTGTAACCAAGATGAGCTGGTCACACAGTAAGCGGAATGTTGTATTCGAATTCTTCTATTCTACCACCTCCTACAATATGTAGTATTCTATCTGAAACAGCGTATATACCCGAAATAATTCTCTGTATGAGATGGTATTATATGCCAGGGTCCAGAAACGTAACGCCAAATATAAACTGTTGACGTGCAAAGATTCAAGTATGTGTGTAACAAGTACTTTTCATTATGATTTTTCGAATTAAGGCAGTAACACACAATTCTGCAGGGGCCCTGAGGCCAATGGTCGTCAAGAAGCGTGCGTGAGAACGGGGATGAATATAGCAGGACAGAGACGCGTTCGTCGTCTGGTTACACCTCGACGAGGACAGCCGAGAATGGAAGGACGTTTGCTTGAAATGACCTCAGTTACTGCAGGTGTTAAACATTTGTGCCAGGGAGGAGGTTCCCGCGAGGAACGAATGGAGGTACGCCGAGGTAATCACAGCCGCTAACGCCGTACCGATAACCAGGACTGTATTTATGAGTCGCGGACTCCTATGGTGTGGGCTCTATAAGGGGAATTCTGTGGAAGGTAGCCCGTAAGTCATTTTCAAAGTAAAAGCCCGTAAGGCGGCGTTTAAGGTTTATTAATTTTACAAAATTTTACTTTCTAATTATGATTTAATGAGCTGTTGCGGAAACACTCCACACTTCACAACCGTCTATCTTGGCCGCAATATTGCTGGAGCGGCGTGGTGCAAGACTCCAGTCATCCGCAGTCACGAGCTAAGTGACGTAGCGTCCGTGTGCAGGATGCGGTGGTCGATACGCAGTGACCAGTCTTCGTCCAAAGCCCTGGCCGAGTTCATTCGTTTGGTCGGAATGGGAGGTCGACAGTATTTGCCCGCTTTCGGCCGCTCGGCGATGACATACTCGACGCGCACGCCCTGCTATCTTTCTGAAACGATTTTGCAGAAACTATTAAATAAAAAAATCATTTTTGCGTTACTTATGGCTTTATATGTCATCTTCATGATGACGTCTCCATCACTTCGTTAATGATCATAGTTATTGTGATATTTGCATGTAAGTAAGAAACTGCGGGAAATTTGAAAACGTTTGCTATACAGAATACGGTTCACTACGATTTTCCTACTGGTGCATATTACGTAATATGCTGCTATGTACGAGATTTAGCTTTTTCTGCTTCGGTAGTGCTTTCTACTACCATCAGTCTCGAGAAAACTGATCTGATGCAGCACACTTATTTACGATCGCCCCCGCGGCAATACAGCCAGAGTGAAATATCCCCAACATTCCCCATGCTTCATAAACGATGTGAGATATCGAAATGAGATTTTGGCAAATGACAGCACGCGAAGAGGAGAGTATTTTTTCCGGATGGTTATTACGCAAAACTTCACTATTTACTGAGTTATTCGATAACTACAGACTTTTCAGATGAAAGAATGTAATTTTTAAGGACCATCGATTTCCACAGAATATGTTTATTGAACATCAATACAAACACTATCAGTTTTACAATGTGAGAATTATGCATCGCTACAAACAGTACACAAAATGCAGCCTTCAAACAGTTGTGTATGAACCATTGTTTTATACTTAGAGAAACGAAAGTGATTCAAAAATTACTAAACGCAGTCTTTTACATACCTAACACCTCCATGATGAGAGGCAGAAAAATGAAGTGTTAAATTTCTTTCACGAAAGTGCAACGACAATACAAAAAATAATCACTCAATCAATATAAAACTTAGTTGTACACCAGCAATGGATTATTCACTGCTCCATCCTCTGTTCTCCCTGCTGTTGCTGGTCGGTAACTGCTGGAACACCAGCCGGCCGCGGTGGTCTAGCGGTTCTGGCGCTGCAGTCCGGAACCGCGGGACTGCTACGGTCGCAGGTTCGAATCCTGCCTCGGGCATGGGTGTGTGTGATGTCCTTAGGTTAGTTAGGTTTAAGTAGTTCTAAGTTCTAGGGGACTTATGACCTAAGATGTTGAGTCCCATAGTGCTCAGAGCCATTTGAACCATTTTTTTTTTGCTGGAACACCCTTCTGCACAACTTTTACTATTCGCTCACCGCCCTCTGCTGGAGGGGCAGCCTTCTTTGGTGCCGTGATTGTGAGGACACAATCCGATGACAGTTGCGTCTGCACCTGTTTAGCCACTACATCCTTCGGCAGCAAATAGTGATGTTGCATGTGGCGCGATGAAACGATAAATGCTTTGTACTTATATGCTTTGGGTTTTGGAACAACACAAGTATCACATTAAACGTTTATTTTTGTGCCGAAAATGTGCTTTATCATGAGCTATTGACCTTACTTTTCCTCAATTCCTTACTATTAACTTAACATACCACTGTGTCACAATTCCGTCGCAATTGCATCAGAAACAACATGTTCGTGAGGTGACACCGTGTAAACTCTGTTGTGTTTTGCCAAAAGAAGCTAATTTTAACATGGCAGCAAGAGAAATATAAGTTTTACTAAAAATTAACCACTCATGATGCTTCTCGGAAAGTTACGAATAGCTAAAAAGCCAGGCAAAAACAAGTCGCTGCTTTAGTCGCATTTGCTGCGGAAAGCATAGGTGACAGCAGATATTTTTGAATGGTAACATGCAATTGTGGGCAAGGAGGGGCTCCACTTAATGTTTCCAAGAAATGTAAGCGTTCAGAACGGCATTTCCCCTCCTGTGCTCGGCGCTTCCCCTACAGCGGCAGCCCGCAGCCGACCGCTCGTGGCCGAGCGGTTCTGGCGCTACAGTCTGGAACCGCGCGACCGCTACGGTCGCAGGTTCGAATCCTGCCTCGGGCATGGATGTGTGTGTTATCCTTAGGTTAGTTAGGTTTAAGTAGTTCTAAGTTCTAGGGGACTTCTGACCTCAGCAGTTGAGTCCCATAGTGCTCAGAGCCATTTGGACCATTTGGCAGCCCGCAAACTCCACCACTGCCACTCTCCCCACGCATGCCCTGCCGATTAGCCACGTTATCCTGCGTGCACGTTACCTCAACCTGTGGCCTGACGCGATGGTGACTTGGTCCCCCGAGTGACCGAAGGCGGAACCCAATCATCACAAAGCTGGGCATAGCCACTATAAATACTAGCTACTCAGATCTAGCAATACCTCTGAAACGTTTGTTCCGTCTGTTCCTCGCAGCTTCTGTGGCATCGCGCGAAATCAAGCCCGCGCCCGCGAGCTGAATTCGTGTACTCTTGGCGATGTGCGGCGAGCGAGACCATTGACGCCACAGACTGATCCGAAGATCTAATCGGAAACGTTTTTGACGGATCTGGGTTAAATGTCCGCTGCGCTTCACTACCCTAGCAAATCGTGTAAAGGTACCCAGCCTCGCTGTGATTCACGAGACAGGGTTAAATTTTCACAAACCCAAGTCAATAATTATGAAATCCTATTGCTACCTAACTGATAAAGAGTACAAGATCCAACCACCGGACTGGAAAGGTTCACCGCGACTGTTCATAAAACACCTTCAATTGGCTTTTAGCAATTGCCGCTAATAATACTCGACAACTAAACAGGAACACAGTTCGGTTTCAACAAGGAAATGGTCACTAGAAAGCTCTCATGTCCTCACTAATACATATGACGTTTATTAGATTGGAACAGCCCTAGCCATTCCGTCACTTTTTCTCTTTCACCTCCAAGTAGCTAAAATTTCCACGTTTCCGCAGAGCCCTTATCTTACCGCACAAGTCGACACCTACTATCCCTCATCGCTCAGGAAGACTGTCCTCCTCCTTAGCTGAAAGGTCAGTGCGGCAGATCACCATGCGGAGGACCAGGGTTCGATTCTCGGTATTGCCAAGGATTTTTCCCTTGTGGGAGGACTGGATTGGGGTACAGTCAGCCTCGTGACGCCAACTGAGGGGTTACTTAACCGAATCGTAGCGACTCCAGGCTACGAAAACTGCAATGGCCCCGTTGAGGAAATGATAAGTAGTGTTGCAGGGCACCCTCCGCCACGCACTGTACGGTGGTTTTCGGAGTATCTAGGTAGATGTAGAGAGGCTTGTCCCTCCATACCGCATCCACTGACGCCACTGGCAGAGGGTGACAAAACGGTCGGTCGGTACCGATGGGCCAACCACGTGCTGTGGACGGAGTTTACGTTTTACTGACGAAGCACAACCTGAAAATGTCTAAGCAGAAATCGCTGACCGTGTACGACATGACACACTACGAATATTCCAGCCTTCCGTATTGCACTCAGTCCCCTCGTTAATCACGAAATTCAGACTTCTAAAATACCACCTCCACACCAGAGAACACCCTAAGCGGACCGACTGACGCGATTTCGTGACGTTCTCACAGCTTCCAATCAGAAAACCAGAGCATCGTCATCATTCGTATGAGACACATACACAGTACATCTATGTCACTGCATAAAACAAAAATTAATCGACTAAATATAAATATCTAGGTTACTAATCCATTCCACTGCTGTGTCACTGGCATTCACAAAATCATTCCACGTGACCTAATACCATCGTAGGACGCACTCCTTCCTTATATGTCCGGCAGATCGTTTCAGTGCACGACAGTCACAACTCGGAGACTCCAAACTAGCTCATTTATAAGTGTCAGAGCACCGGCCACATCCAAGGCGGATTCTATTTAATTTGAGCCATTGTTTCCTGTCAAATCCGACACCCAAAATATCACAACTATATTTCTCGAACCATTCTGGTTCCTGATAATTTCCGATGTGTTGGCAGTTATTGTTCCACCGATCATTTACATCGGAGTTACTTTCAGATAGCTGTTCAGCGCACAGTAATGGCGGGTGACTCGAACGAAGCCCTTTTCTTCATAAGACAGCTATGTCGTGATGAATAGGCAGTTCCCTATTCTCTTGTATACTGTGGAAATACCTAAGTGAAAAGTAGATATTTCCTGTGGACTAGTATGGGCAGAGGTCATTGTTGGCAACCGAAATAAAATAATAATTGGATCCTTTTACCGACCTCCCAATTCAGATGATATGGTTGCTGAAAGGTTCAAAGAAAACTTGAGTTTGATTTCAAACACGCAACCGACTCATACGATAATAATTGGTGGTGACTTTAATTTATCCTCTATATGTTGGCGAAAATACATGTTTTATTCCGGAGGTACGCATAAAATATCATCCGAAATTGCGCTAAACGCATTCTCTGAAAATTATTTCGAGCAGTTAGTTCAAGAGCCCAAACGAGTAGTAAACGGTTGTGAAAAAACCTGAGCTCTTTGCACCAAATAATCCAGAGTTAATAACGAGCATCAAAACCGATTCAGGTATTAGTGAACGCTGGGTTGTCGTAGCGAGACTCAATACTGTAATTCCCAAATCCTCGAAAAATAAGCGAAAAATATGCCTATTCAAAAAAGCAGACAAAAATTCACTTGACGCCTTCCTGAGAGACAATCTCCACTCATTCCAAATTAATAATATAAGTGTAGACCAGATGTGGTTTAAATTCAAAGAAATAGTATCAGCAGCAACTGAGAGCTTTATACCAAATAAATTAACAAACGACGGAGCTGATCTTGGTACACAAAACCGGTTATAGCACTGTTGCAGAAACAACGAAACAAACATGCCAAATTTAAACAGACGCAAAATCCCCAAGATTGGCGACCTTTTACAGAAGCTCGAAATTCAGCGGAACTTCAGTGCGAGATGCTTATAACAGTTCCCACAACGAAACTTTGTCTCGAAACCTGGCAGAAAATCCAAAGAGATTCTGGTCATACAGCCTTCCGAAATGCCTTCACGAAAGAAGACGAAGTAAATATTCCAAAATTCGAATCGAGAACAGCTGCCAACATGAGTAACGTAGAAGTAAATATCCTCGGAGTAGTGAAGCAACTTAAATCACTTAATAAAAGCAAGTCTTTTGGTAAACACTGTATACCAATTAGGTTACTTTCAGAGTTAACTGATGCATTAGCTCCATACTTAACAATCATATACAACCGTTCGCTCGACGAAAGATCCGTACCCAAAGACTGGAAAGTTGCACAGGTTACACCAATATTCAAGAAAGGTAGTAGGAGTAATCCACTAAAATACAGGCCCCTATCGTTAACGTCGATATGCAGCAGGATTCTGGAACATATGCTGTGTTCGAACATTATGAATTACCTCGAAGAAAACGGTCTATTGACACACAGTCAACATGGTTTAGAAAACATCGTTCCTATGAAACACAACCAGCTCTTTATTCACATTGAGTGTTGAGTGCTATTGACAAGGGATTTCAGATCGATTCCGTATTTCTGGAAGGCTTTTGACACTGTACCACACAAGCGGCTGGTAGTGAAATTGCGTGCTTATGGAATATCGTCTCAATTATGTGACTGGATTTGTGATTTCCTGTCATAGAGATCACAGTTCGTAGTAACTGAGGGAAAGTCATCGAGAAAACAGAAGTGATTTCTGCCGTTCCCCAAGGTAGTGTTATAGGCCCACTGCTATTCCTTATTTATATAAACGATTTGGGAGACAAAAAAATGGTTCAAGTGGCTCTGAGCACTATGGGACTTATCATCTGAGGTCATCAGTGCCCTAGAACTTAGAACTACTTAAACCTAACTAACCTAAGGACATCACACACATCCATGCCCGAGGCAGGATTCGAACCTGCGACCGTAGCGGTTGCGCGGTTCCAGACTGAAGCGCCTAGAACCGCACGGCCACACAGGCCGGCATTTGGGAGACAATCTGAGCAGCCGTCTTCGGTTGTTTGCAGATAACGCTGTCGTTTATCGACTAATAAAGTCATCAGAAGATCAAACCAAACTGCAAAACGATTTAGAAAAGATATCTGAATGGTGTGAAAAGTGGCAGTTGACCCTAAGTAACTAAAAGTGTGAGGTCATCCACATGTGTGCTAAAAGAAACTCGTTAAACTTCGGTTACACGAGAAATCAGTCTAATCTAAAGGCCGTAAATTCGACTAAATACCAAGGTATTACAATTACGAGCAACTTAAATTGGAAGGAACACACAGAAAATGTTGTGGGGAAGGCTAAACAAAGACTGCGTTTTACTGGCAGGACAGTTAGAAAATGTAACAGATCTACTAAGGAGACTGCCTACTCTACGCTTGTCGGTCCTCTTTTAGAATACTGCTGCGCGATGTGGGATCCTTACCAGGCAGGACTGATGGAGTACATACACGTTTTGTATTATCGCGAAAAATGGGAGAGAGTGTCACAGAAATGATACAGGATTTGGGCTGGACATCATTAAAGGAAAGGCATTTTTCGTTGCGACGGAATCTTCTCACGAAATTCCAATCACCAGCTTTCTCCTCCTAATGCGAAAATATTTTTTTGACACCAACCTACATAGGGAGGAACGATCACAACTATAAAATAAGGGAAATCAGAGCTCGTACGGAAAGATATAGGTGTTCATTCTTTCCGCGCGCTATACGAGATTGGAATAATAGAGAATTGTGAAGGTGGTTCGACGAACCCTCTGCCAGGCACTTAAATGTGATTTGCAGAGTATCCACGTAGATGTAAGCAGAATCTCAGTTCCGCGAAACCGTAGGGGATAGATATCGCTTAGCAGGGGAAGCCAGTAGACAGGAGTTGGTCTGACTGTGCCAGTAATCACGTGCATCGTGTACACATATTATTTCTGTTATAAATTCATCCAAATAATATAAATCTTAATCTCATAGGTAAAGCAATGGCAAATGTTAATGTTAGTTGAGCTGCGTATCGATGAGGCTGGTATGACGACTATTACACCACACTGAAGCACAACAGTCTGCGGCCGAAAAAACCAGAGGAAGAGCCGATGTATGCGAAGTCTCCATGTTGTGCCACACAGCCACTGAATCATGTTGTTTCGTGTTTTTATCTGGGCTCACCTGTTTTCCAAATGTTTCTTACAAGACAGAATGTGGACGAGGATGACAACATACTTGGGGTACTTGTGAAGGAGAATGTTGCCATCAAATTGCACTTAAGCTTAGAGTTAGCTTGTTTGTTGTTAAGGTGAAACGCACAAACCTCCTCTCACTAGTACTGGACTTGAGTATCCATTTTTTTAAAATACGAGGTCTGTTCCAAAACCTTGTCCACAAAATTTTTCTACGCTTTCTTTTTACTTATTGTGCATGGTCTTCTTCGAAGTACTCTCCTCCACAATTGATACACCGCTCCGACCGCCGTCTCCATTTCCGGAACCAGTCTTGATACGCCTCATTCAGTATCGCGCGAAGCGCCGACTGCGAATTTTCTTTTATCTCGTCTATCGTGGCAAATCTTCATCTTTCAACGGGGTTTTCAACTTTGGAAATAAAAGAAGTCCGCAGGGGTCAGGTCTGGAGAGTACGGAGGATGAGGGAGCACAGTGATTTCGTTTTTTGTGCAACAGTCACGCACCAACAGGGATGAATGTGCGGGTGCGTTATCGTGATGCAAGAGCCATGAATTGTCTCGCCACATTTCTGGCCGTTTCCTTCTCACATTTTCGCGCAGGTGTCGCAACACGTCCCGATAGCACCATCGATTAGTAGCTTGTCCCTGTAGCACGGATTCATAATGAACTAACCCTTCAAAGTCAACGAAAACTGTCAGCATGGTATCAGCATCTTTTACTTCATTCCGGCCATTTTTATACCGTGTGAACCATTCGTAACACCGAGTACGGCTTATGCACTCATAACCGTAGGCTTCTTGTATCATTTGATGGGTTTCTGTACAGTTTTTATTGCTTTTCACGCAACATTTAATGCAGACGCATTACTCCTCAACTCTGCTATCTCGAAATTCGAAAACTCTGCGACACAACATTCTACTTAATACAGCACTGAACAATAATTAACAGAGATGCAACAATGAAATTTCCGACAGTTTCACATGAAACACAGACGTGTGCAGGGATACCATCCGCATTTCACTCCAGCACACCATTGGCACGAAATTACGAATGTTCCGGAATTTTTTGAACAGACCTCGTGTAAGTTAAGGTCCGCTAAATCCTCTCTTAGTGTTCCCTCTGACTCACCAAGCTCTTTTGATTGACAAGCCAGAGCGATATCGTCTTCGTAGTAGAATTTCCTTTGTCGATGCTTTTGGAAGGTTAGAATTCTGAAGGCTGAACAGGAGAGCTGCGAGAACTGAGACCTGTGGCTGGTCATTATTCAGTTTCCTTATTGAGCTTCTATTTTCACCCAAGCAAACCTGAACGTATTGATTGCTTATTATGTTACTGATAAGAGATGCTGTTGTTTGGCATTTAGTTATTTTCAGTAGCTTGTAAATCATCCCCCCCACCCCCCACCCAATCAGAACAAAAACTAGACATTGTGATTGGCTATTCTGTTGCTCCTGCTTACAGCAATTCTGTCAGGTCTTCTGGCAGAACCCTGTCTGCAGCTGCCGTCATGGGGGAAATTTCTCGTCGTACCCGCCATATAGGCTCCATTTTCCACCATGCAGCAGGATTAGGAAAACCGCAGATCATCTTTTTAACCGTAGAATAACCCCTTATCCCTGGGAGCCTGGTGGCTACAAAGTGAAACGTGGATAGCCAGAAAATGATACGTCACATCTTGTCTTCGACTACTGCCAAAGCCGAGACATACTTCACGCCAGCCGACGGTCCATACGGACTAATCGGCGTCATCTACGTCTGGCAGTTTCATCTACGTCTAATGCTTCATCTGCAAGCTGCCCGTCTAAGAGCCGCCGCTAGACCTGTTGATTCCGGGGCTCGAATGGGAGCTACCAAGAGGGGGGGGGGCATCTCCAGGGTGACTTTATCCGGCCCCTGGCCGTCTCTAAGGAGTCTCGGGTTCGGAGCCTGCCCGCCGGCACGCCACGCGCTTGATTGTCCGTCGGAGCAGCTAGCTGTCCCGTACACAAACGTCTGCTGCTTACCGACACCTGGAAGGCCACACACTGCAGCTAGCTGCCGCTCCACTGCGGCCTGGCGTCATCGCAAAGCCCAAATACGCCGCCTTGTTCCATGCTGAGGTAGCTACTGCTCGCCGGGGTTCAACACACGCCACCGAGCAGTTGCCACTGTATGAGCCGTCTTACTAAATAAAGAATGAATTTGCTACTTGAGCTCTTCTATTTTCACGACTGCCCTGTACCTGGTGCTACGCAAGCCATCGTCCTGCTCACGTCATCCTGACCATCACAGCAAATAATCGGTGTCCGAATCTGCGACACGATTACAGAATTGATGACATTTAAAAAATGAAAGAAATGATCTATAATTTTTCTTCTTCAGGGCCACCAGCATAAAATATGTCAGATAAAAAAATGGTTCAAATGGCTCTGAGCACTATGGGACTCAACATCTTAGGTCATAAGTCCCCTAGAACTTAGAACTACTTAAACCTAACTAACCTAAGGACATCACACACACCCATGCCCGAGGCAGGATTCGAACCTGCGACCGTAGCAGTCCCGCGGTTCCGGACTGCAGCGCCAGAACCGCTAGACCACCGCGGCCGGCTATGTCAGATAATGACATGATTATTAGAAACATGCACCAGAATAGCTAAATACAATAATTAATCTTTATTAATGACAGACTGTTTGGGTATTTAGCGCCACGTCTAGAATGATGAGACGTCCGTATTTTGTTGTTGGTGAACTGTCTTACAACTGTCAATGTTTTTATTGGACGGTAAATGACGTAAGTATATTGAAATAATACGTTAATTATGGTTTGACAGAAGTTAGTTTTGTTCTTACGCCGTTTCATGTAGGAGCAGAACTGTCAAACTGTCCTCCAGAATCGCTTCCGCAGCCTTCACTACTAATTCTGAGGACACAAAATGAAATTCAGGATCTTCTTCTAACATTAACTGCATGCAGCCCTGCACGTGAATGTCCTTTTTTTCGGAAACCAGAGGTCTTGGAACTCATACCGCACAAATACGTCTCACGTGGAAATTTTCTGTCATCGTATTGTGTGTGGCAGTCAACGGAATTTTGAATACATCAGGAGGTTTTCGTATGCTCATTCGTCGCTCTTGTCTCACAATGACAGCAACGGTGTTGATGGTTTCTTCTGTACGAGCAGCAACTAGAGCTCACGGTCCACTATCCTTTCAAATTGATTCTCCCCTCTTTAAACAATTTGAGCCATATTAGAGCTGTGCTGTAGAGCAGAACACACTTCCCCATCAGCACTGCATAAGCCTCAGCTGAAGATTTGTAGAGAAGAATGCAGAAGTTCAAAGCCACATACTGTTCATCGCTCGCCACCACCATTGTTGCGCAAGCGCGTACACGATACTGAAAATGCTTCAGCTTGTCCGCTTTTGACAAACGGGAACCAGGAATGCCGACAATGGAAACTAGTAAGGCGTGTTTGTTACACATTAAGCTAACAGAATATCAAAATATTAAAGTCTGTCGTGAGAAATAAAAACCATAAGAAATTATTAACATTATTTATTGGCAGCCCCCGTATAAGAAAATTTGTTAGTGGAGAAAAGGAATGTAATAAATAAGCAGATTTGATAAACATTTGCTTCAGAAACAATATCGTCCAGTAACATCTCGTTAACGAATAAGATTATAAGAAAATAGTTTCCCAAGCATCAAGAGTTCAGTCATCCGCATTTCACGGCAGAAGTGAAAGACCGTACGAGCCCTGACTCAGACGAAATCAGTTACAGAAGAATTCTGCAGTCCATAGACTCGAAGTAACTTAAAAAATCCCAAACATTCGTTATGAATTCTTTTGAAAGTCTTTGCGATTTTATCGAATGAAGCAGAACGCGTTTTATTGGACGGCGCTAGGAATTCATAGGACGGCAGGGAGCGCTGAGTTTGAGAGGTGAATGCTGGCATAATTCATATCAACTTTCGGGTAAAAATGCAGCCGAATAAATCCAACAAAATAATAACGTCTACATCTTTCAAGACGTTGAGAGGGCTCTCACCACAGTGTTAAAACGGCTTTCTTATTTTATAAATGTTTGTGGTGCAGGCCCTACGCTGCAGCATAGACAGCCTGCGCGTAATTGCAGCCCTGCCTGCAAGGTACAGGGTATCCACATGAAACCCTCTTATTTACAAACAGAATTAAAAAACTCCGAGACATAGATACTTGCGGTTTGCGGCATCACGCAAAGTAACTCAAACAGTTTTGTACAAAAAATTAATACACTTCCACATGGGCTCTTTCCGTAACCCGTAAAATGTTTACACGGTGTTCTGTCTCAACCCACGTGCGCACAAGCATGTCTGGGATGATGGAGGCTACTGCATCCATAATTATTCTGTGGAGACCGCCAAGGTCACCTACAGACGGGGCACACACATACACATGTATTCACCTTTTCGTTGTCTCTGACATGTTTCCGAAAACTGAGGGGATATTAGGAAACTCAGATGCGAATGTTCTGGAACGTAGTTTCGTCAGAGAAAATTACCTTTCCTAGATAGTTGGGATTTTGCTCGAGCCAGTCTCCAACATATCAACAACAAATCTGTGGCGAAGTTGCAAGTCGTTTCGCTTCAATACTTGCAAAATTTGAACTTCGTAAGCATGCAAGCGAAGTCGTTTATGCCAAACCCCAGACGTCAACTACCGAGTTCAAAAATGGCTCTGAGCACTATGCGACTTTACTTCTTACGTCATCAGTCGCCTAGAACTTAGAACTAATTAAACCTAACTAACCTAAGGACATCACACACATCCATGTCCGAGGCAGGATTCGAACCTGCGACAGTAGCGGTCTCCCGGTTCCAGACTGTAGCGCCTAGAACCGCACGGCCTCAAATACTGAGTGAGGGATATTTAGCTCTCGTGATGTTCGACGAACTGACAATGATAGGATGCTCTGAAAGGTCTCTCTGATCTCCTCTATCATTTCATCAGATGTGCGTTTTCTGTCAGAACCTGGCAGCATGTTTACACCTGCAGTGGCTTGAAACCAAGACCATTGTCTTAATGTTCTTTGAATTTCACGATGGAAATTTCTTGAAACAGTAATGACTGATTTTGTTTCCGCAATCAACACCACCTATTGGACTCTCTCTTGAGGTATAGTTATTTCTGGCAATTATATAACACCCGAAATAAATCAAAAGGAATCGTTCCGTAAAAAATGTACGAAACTTTTTGAGTTGCTTTACATACTACGACAGACCGGAAGTATCTACGCCTCATGGTTAAAAAATAGAAATCAGATAGGGTTCATGTGGGCATTCCGTGTATCAGGATGACAACGGTCAAGTCCAGCTGTAGTTTGACTCCTTTACCAATAATGAGGGTCTACTTCGCTTCCTCACATGTTCGTCATTTTGTTTAGAGTGTGGTTAGTTTCCTTCATCTTGCAACTCACTGTTCTTTCAGATCGAGAATTAGAATTTGAATCGTAGTCCGTTGGGGTCTTCGGTTACTCAGATGTACAAGAAATTAATGAGATTCACTCAGGTTTCAGCACACAACTGGATTGTTCTGCGCTTCACAGCAGTAATGCGCATTACAGAATGGTTGTTCAGGTAAAGTTCATTGTTGTGAGACACACTGGTTAATTTTGGAATCCTGCAATGAAATATATGGCGAAACCTTCCTTAGCCCGAAGTTCAGTATGAGCACCAGAGTACTTTACTGGTCATGCCCATATCATGGCCATAGTGACAGGGGACCAATTTGAAGAAAGTTATTTTTGTCCTCGGAAGTAATGATAACGTCACGCGTTAATCGCTAAACTAGTGTTGTTCAACTAAGCAAACATGATTATTTCACCGTAAGACGTTTCACTTTTTTTTTTGTTTTTTTGGTCATCAGTCTACTGACTGGTTTGATGCGGCCTGCCACGAATTCCTTTCCTGTGCTAACCTCTTCATCTCAGAGTAGCACTTGCAACCTACGTCCTCAATTATTTGCTTGACGTATTCCTATCTCTGTCTTCCTCTACAGTTTTTGCCCTCTACAGCTCCCTCTAGTACCATGGAAGTCATTCCCTCATGTCTTAGCAGATGTCCTATCATCCTGTCCCTTCTCCTTATCAGTGTTTTCCACATATTCCTTTCTTCTCCGATTCTGCGTAGAACCTCCTCATTCCTTACCTGATCAGTCCACCTAATTTTCAACATTCGTCTATAGCACCACATCTCAAATGCTTCGATTCTCTTCTGTTCCGGTTTTCCCACAGTCCATGTTTCACTACCATACAATGCTGTACTCCAGACGTACATCCTCAGAAATTTCTTCCTCAAATTAAGGCCGGTATTTGATATTAGTAGACTTCTCTTGGCCATAAATGCCTTTTTTGCCATAGTGAGTCTGCTTTTGATGTCCTTCTTGCTCCGTCCGTCATTGGTTATTTTACTGCCTAGGTAGCAGAATTCCTTAACTTCATTGACTTCGTGACCATCAATCCTGATGTTAAGTTTCTCGCTGTTCTCATTTATACTACTTCTCATTACCTTCGTCTTTCTCCGATTTACTCTCAAACCATACTGTGTACTCATTAGACTGTTCATTCTGTTCAGCATATCATTTAATTCTTCTTCACTTTCACTCAGGATAGCAATGTCATCAGCGAATCGTATCATTGATATCCTTTCACCTTGTATTTTAATTCCAGTCCTGAACCTTTCTTCTATTTCCATCATTGCTTCCTCGATGTACAGATTGAAGAGTAGGGGCGAAAGGCACAGCCTTGTCTTACACCCTTCTTAATACGAGCACTTCGTTCTTGATCGTCCACTCTTATTATTCCCTCTTGGTTGTTGTACATATTGTATATGACCCGTCTCTCCCTATAGCTTACCCCTACTTTTTTTCAGAATCTCGAACATCTTGCACCATTTTACATTGTCGAACGCTTTTTCCAGGTCGACAAATCCTATGAAAGTGCCTTGATTTTTCTTTAGCCTTGCTTCCATTATTAGCCGTAACGTCAGAATTGCATCTCTCGTCCCTTTACTCTTCCTAAAGCCAAACTGATCGTCACCTAGCGCATTCTCAATTTTCTTTTCCATTCACACTCAAACCTAATTGTGGCTGGTTCGCTATATGGCAGATTTTGTACGATAGGCTGATTTATATCTGGCTGATACACTGCGCAGTCTTCTCGTTTGTGTCGGAGGGTTCTGTCCGTTGGCAGCTCCTCTATAAGAGCACAAGAGTACGTGAACAGTTGTGCACGTTTTAAGGAACATTTTGCGCATGCGCAGCTCACGTGTCGTAGTTGTCTAACGGGTCACGAAACACCGTAAGAAATGCACGCTTGAACATAAATGCAGATGCTAGACAAGCCCGCAGGTTGTGCTCTTGCACAAAATACCTGTGTAATGTCCTCGATACTCGTACATTTCAAGTGCCAGCCGTGGTAAGAACGGCGTTCTGAGTAGTTGTAGCTAAGAGAATTCGAACACGGACATATTTTTGAAGCTCATTTGGTGAGTACTTTCGTACCCAAGGTAGCCGAATTGTTCGGTGTTTCAAGAGGCACAGATTTATACCGCATATAGGGAAAGCGGAGAAACATCATCCGCCACGTCACAACGCGGACTAAAGTGTGTGTTGCGTGATCGTGACGGCCGGTCACTGAAGACGATTGTGACGACAACTACAAAAGTCACTGCAGGACTGAGTGTCGCACTCGCGAACTCCGACAGCACCAAAACAATACGAAGGGAGTTCCATAAGCTGGGAATTGCAGGGTAAGCTCGAAATCCAAAACCAAACAATGGTTCAAAAGGCTCTGAGCACTAAGGGACTTAACTTCTGAGGTCATCAGTCCCCTAGAACTTAGAACTACTTAAACCTAACTAACCTAAGGACATCACACACATCCATGCCCGAGGCAGAATTCGAACCTGCGACCGTAGCGGTCGCGCGGTTCCAGACTTTAGCTCCTAGAACCGCTCGCCCCCCCCCCCCCCGCCGGCAATCCAAAACCACTCATCAGTGATACAAACGCCCGTAAAGGGGAAAACGTGGCCCCGAAGCCATATTACCCGAACTTTGGACAAATGGAAGAATGTCATTTACTCGGATGAGTCTTGTTCCAAATTTCAAACTTCTGGTCAAGTTTACGACTCAAGAGTGAAATAAGGCGGACGTTCGGTGACGATTTGGGCAACCATATTGTGGTATACCATAGACCGCGGGGTCGCACGACTGCCAAGAAATATGTGATCATTTTGGTTGATCCCACGGTACAATGTTTGTTCTCCGATGGTGACGCCGTATTCCAAGACGACAGGGCATCTGTTCACACAGCTTGGATCCTGAAGGACTGGTGTTATGAATACGAGGATGAACTATCTCATCTTTCCTGGCAACCACAATCATCACATCTCAATATTACTGAGGCTTTGAAGCCTGCTTGTCATGGACTGTGCGGCTGGTCCCGGCGGAGGTTCGAGTCCTCCCTCGGGCATGGGTGTGTGTGTTTGTCCTTAGGATAATTTAGGTTAAGTAGTGTGTAAGCTTAGGGACTGATGACCTTAGCAGTTAAGTCCCATAAGATTTCACACACATTTGAACATTTCTTTTAAGCCTGCTTTGGAGAGAAGCGTGCGTGATTGTTACCCACTTCCATCATCGTTATCTGAACTTGCCACCATTTTGCAGGAAGAATGGTATAAGGTTCAATTGAAAACCACAAAGGACCTGTATTTATCCACTCCGGGACGACAGGAAGCTATCTTGAATGACAAATGGTCTCCTACACCATATTAGGCATAGTGACTTCTTGTGTTTTTAGTGTTTTCATGTTTTTGTCCATCCTCTGTGTCTCTCAAGTTCAACCAGTCTCTGGATCGAAGTCTTATTTTCTTTTTCTTCTTTACACACAGTGCTTAAGTCAATGCGAGAAATGCTCTGTCTCCAATGGCAGACATTACCACTTCGCGACACGTCCACAAAGCGTGATAGCTATTTCAAAGGTGAATTTAAATTTGGCGCGCTGTTGTTTGGCAAACATGTGGAATCAGCTAATTGGACGAACAAGTTTGATCGCCGCCGGCCGCATAAGGATACGCCTGGGGAACGTTAATAGTAAACCTTTCCGTCAAGCAGAACGCCTCTCTCCTGTAGCGTCTGCCACTGAAGTCTGACAAGCATCATCGTGACTCTCTCGCACTAAGAAATGCCATTCTTCTTTCCATTTTTCTCTCTTTATGAGTTGTTTCTAAAGAAAGATCTTCGTCAGTATGTCTGGTTTTCTTTTATTATGTATATTATTAGGAACTGTGACGCACGTTCTAAGTCTTTGCACTGATCACGTTGTCTTATAAATGAGTATTACTGCTAAATACGAACCACGTGGTACTAAAAGCATTTCTTATTGCACTCGATCACAGTCGTGAAATGTTACGCGAAAGAAAGGATACGGAATAAGATATTCTCGTAGACATGAGGATAAAGCAGGTTCTCTCAGGTGTAAGTCGAAAGACAATCACATATTAGTAACCCAAAATTGACAAGGAAGTTAAGTACAGATCGAGAAGTAGTTGTGTGAATAAGAAGCTCTCGCTTTAGTAAAGTGAAAACGACGAGAAATGCGACAGTACATATTAAAATAAGAATTTAAAAAAATTTCAACGAGGGAGGGATGAAGTCTTTCAAAATAAATCGCTGCCTGCAGCGCCGACGTTTGGCATTACTCGAAACCGTTCGGAAATTAATTCTGAATGTGAGTGAAAGGAGCTCAACACAATTTCCGCTCTATATTCCTGGCGTCAGTATTTTCGTATGTGAGGTCAGAGCTGCAGGTTATGCCGGCGATGTTAACTTGCCTACTGCGTCCTAGTTGCGTCACACTAAGGCAACGGAAGTGTTCTAACATCTCACGCCAGTCTGAGCGTAATCTTCAATTTATTCGGAAGTACTGCTCTGATATGAAGAGGATGACACGGGACAGGGAATTCGTGGCGGGCCAAGCAATCCAGTTAGTAGACTCATGTTCCCCTCAACAAATAATTCTATGACATGTAGGTAGGTACTGGGTATCCTGAGACGAAATTGAGAACACCTCCGAAGTCGCATAGCATATACCGTACACACATCAAAAATAGTTTTGCATCACCTCGGTTCCCAGAAATCCTAAAGACAGACGTTGCCTGTGGATATTGTATCACAGACACAGTCCGTTTGACTGTTCACAGGCGTCACTAAACCCGCCCAAAGATGTAAACAACCATGCATGAGCAGCGCCTATTACACGGAGGGGGTCCGACAGCCGATCAGTTCCAGTCATTCCACCAGGAAGGAGGTACACGGCTCGTGTTGTCTGTAGTTCAACCATGCCTAGAGGGCCAATACCGCGGTTCAATCGCATCCGCATTATTACTTTGTGCCTGGAAGGGCTCTCAACAAGGGAAGTGTCTAGGCGTTTCGGAGTGAACCAAAGCGATGATTTTCGGACATGGAGGAGATACAGAGAGACAGGAACTGTCGATGACATGCCTCGCTCAGGCCGCCCAAGGGCTACTACTGCAGTGGATGACCGCTACCTACCGATTATGGCTCGGAGGAATCCTGACAGCAACGCCACCATGTTGAATAATGGTTTTCGTGCAGCCACAGGACGTTGTGTTACGACGCAAACTGGCGCAATAGGCTGCATGATGCGCAACTTCACTCCAGACGTCCATGGCGAGGTCCATCTTTGCCACCACGACATCATTCAGCGCGATACAGATGGACCCAACAAAATGCTGAATGGACCGCTCAGGATTGGCATCACGTTCTCTCACCGGTGAATGTCGCCTATGCCTTCAACCAGACAATCGTTGGAGACGTGTTTGGATGCGACCCAGTCAAGCTGAACGCCTTAGACAGAATGTCCAGAGAGTGCAGCAAGGTGGAGGTTCCCTGCTGTTCTGGGGTGTCATTATGTGGGGCAGATATACGCCGCTGGTGGTCATGGAAGGCGCCGTAACGGCTGTACGATACGTGAATGCCATCCTCCGACCGATACTGCAACCATATCGGCAGTATATTGGCGAGGCACTGGTCTTCGAGGACGACAATTCGCGCCCCCATCGTGCACGTCTTGTGAATGACTTCCTTCAGGGTAATGACATCGCTCGACTAGAGTGTCCAGCATGTTCTTTAGACATGAATCCTACCGAACATGCCTGGGATAGTTTGAAAAGGGCTGTTTATGGACGACGTGACCCACCAACCACTCTGAGGGCTCTACGCCGAATCGCCGTTCTCGAGTGGGACAATCTGGACCAACAGCGCCTTGATGAACTTTTGGATAGTATGCCACGACGGATTCAGGTATGCATCTACGGAAGAGGACGTGGTACTGGGTATTAGAGGTACCGGTGTCTACAGCAATCTGGACCACCGCCTCTGAAGGTCTCGCTGCATGGTGTGGTTTTCATGAGCAACGAAAAGGGCAGAAAGGATGTTTATGTTGATCTCTATTCCAATTTTCTGTACAAGTTCCGGAATTTTCGGAACCGAGCTGATGCAAAACTTTTTCTGATGTGTGTAGTATTATGTACTCTACACTGTGTGCAAAACTTAAGGACGATGTGTCATTGTCAAGTAACATAGCTCGAAGAAATTTGGACCACACATAGACAGAAATGTTTTCGTACAGAAATAAATACGCAATTAGACTTTTATTCAAAGACAACAAATTACACTTAAGATATCGCGGTTTATGGTGGTCCCCTAGACATGGTTCTTCATAGGGTGTGTGACCACTACGCAGAGCAGCGCATACTCTGCAGCCTGCTTCCAAGACGGCCACAAGGTTGGTAAGGAGTTCTTGCGGTAGGACATTCCACGTCTCCACCAGTGCGGTTGACAGTTGCAGGATGATCGTTGCTGCCTGTAGACGCGCTGCAGTACGTCTCCCCAACGCATCTCACACGAGCTCGAGGGGACCTAAGTCGGGGGAACGGGCAGGGAAGTTCATTCGTCGAATACCCTCTCGTTTCAAGAGCTCCTTCACCTGCCCTTTTCGATGCGGTCGCGCACTGTCATCCACAAAAATGGAGTCAGGGCCGAATGCACGCTTCAAAAGACGCACATTGGGAATGAAGTACAGTTTCATAATAACGTTGACCGTGTGTAGAGGTCTGGAGGTTAGTACGCCCATGCAACATTATGCTTCCCGACACCGTAACACATGGACCATAAAAATGATCATGTTCGACATGTTTCTGGGTGCGTTACGTGTTGTCACCTCTCGCCATATGACTCTACGTACAGACTCAGTATTCAGACTGAATTTGTTCTGATCAGAGAAGAGCACGCGACCGCACTGCTCACTGGTCCAGACAGTACGCTCCTGGCACCACCGTTAACGCTGCCGCCGATGTGCAGGTGTCAACGGAACACTACGTACTGGGCGTCGCGGAACACACCACTTCCATGCAATCACAGTGCCAATGAGGAGTGTGAAGTTGCATGCCTTGTAGTCCTGTTAAACGTGGTTCAATTGCACCTGCTGTTTGAAGTTGGTCCCTTCTTGCCTTCTGCACAACGTAGCGGCTACCTGCTCCTGTAGTTGAGCGTGGTCGACCGCCTCCTCTCCTTCGGGCAGCACTGCCTGTGGTTCGGAGCGCTCCCCAGACACAGAAAACAGTGCTGTAAACTCCCCACAGCGCAGGTCAACTGCTCGTAGGGTGACAAACAATGTCTTTTGCTTTTCCTTCAACTACATGATGTCGCGGGGCCCGCGCTATTTAACGCTATAGTAATGCTGACCTCAGGCCGTGAGACATCCAGGTTTCTGTGCACGTCTGGGATAACTCTGGCAGCAGTGGTCAGCGCGACAAAACGTCAGTCCTAAGGGCTCGGGTTCGATTCCCGGCTGGGTCGGAGATTTTCTCCCCTCAGGGACTAGGTGTTGTGTTGTCCTAATCATAATCATTTCATCCCCATCGATGCGCAAGTCGCTGAAGTGGCGTCAAATAGAAAGACTTGCACCCGGCGAACGGTCTACCCAACGGGAGGCCCTAGTCACACGACATTTACATTTATTTTTACTCTATCTGGTTCGTTCTTACATTTTCCAGATCGGTGTATTACTGCGTATGTTCTGTAGGGCCGCTGAAGACGAACATGTAGCCAGGTAAGGTCGAGTAAAAACAAAAATAAACAAGCAGTCCTAAACAAATATAAAATTTCTAACAGCAAATAGTGTTTACATATGAAGCAACTTTGCAATTAAGTGTTGTTGTAAACGGACATAACATGCCAATGTGGAGCAAAGAAAAGCCGAGGCTTGTGAGAGTGCACCGAAGGAAAGTCCAATGTGTGTGGTGTGCACTAATGCACGAGAGCGTCATCGGTCCATTCTTCTACGAAACACTTGTTACTGGCACTGTGTACTTTTACATTCTTCAGAAATTACAGGAGATATAGCCCCATGTGATATTTCAACTAGATGGAGCATCACCTCATTAATGGATGAAAAATTTGTGTGTCGGTGGACTGGATGGAATGGTCCAATTCCTTAACCACCATTTTTTACACCACTGGATTTTTTTTTCTTTGGGGATATGTTACGACCAAATCGTATGCTGCACCTGTATCGGATTGTGTGAACGCATCAAACTGCTGAAACCGTCACCCCTGAAGTGCCACAAGACACATTGCGTGAGACAGAGTAACATTTCTGTACTTTATTTACGTTCAGTGCATTAAATGAAAACACGTACGACTGAAAACCTGATTCGTACTGAGTATGCGTGAGTGAAGTACGAGGGCATGCTGAAAAGTTTTGTCTCCAATTGTTTTTTATTCTGTTCTGAACATCGGTTGAGGTGTTACATGTCATGCATATTACTTGGTCGACTTTCCCGCTTCACTGTCGCAAGTTACAACTTTCTTCCGCTACAGAGTCCTGAACTGTAATGCTTGACGTGAGGGTGTGTAACGCAACTACATCCGTGCGTGAGAAACAGCGTGCTGTACTCGAATTTCACGGATTTAAAATGGCTCTGAGCACTATGGGACTTAACATCTATGGTCATCAGTCCCCTAGAACTTAGAACTACTTACACCTAACTAACCTAAGGACATCACACAACACCCAGTCATCACGAGGCAGAGAAAATCCCTGACCCCGCCGGGAATCGAACCCGGGAACTCACGGATTTAAAGAGCTCTTCCACACATTGAGCGCCCTCTCCTTCAGCATGACAACACCAGACCACACACGAGAGTTGTCACATCTTCAACAATCCGAATCCTTGGTCACGGTCACACAGAACTTGGTAAAGCGGGGAGTTGCACCCTTGCAACCACCACAGGTGCGCCACCGCACTATTCATCCCCATGTCCGATTTTATTTATTTTGACGTCTCCCACTCTTCAGGTGGTTGGGGTGCGTCTCGGTTCGCTAATGTGACACTTTTTTTACTTGAGAACGCTGTTTTAATGCAGCGAAACCGACAGTGACAATACAGAAATCACCAATTGCAGCTGCCTTGCGGTTCATTTTACTTCAGTCCGACGTTTTGGCTTCACTGTCATCCATCATCATCCTCCACAGAGTCCCCACTTGGCTCCATCCGATTTTCATCTGTTTTCAAAACTTACAGAGCACCTTCGACGACTTCATTTCTATAGTGATGAAGTAATACAAGCAGAGGTGACGTTGTGGCTCCATCAAAAAGTCAGTCATTCGACAGTGATGGTAACAATAAATTGGTCTCTCGTTAAGAGAAATGTATTCATCGCCAGAGTGACTATGTTGCGAAATAAATATGCACAAGTTTTGAAGACGACCGTTGTGACCGAGTGGTTCTAGGCGCTTCAGTCAGGAACCGCGCGACCGCTACGGTCGCAGGTTCGAATCCTGCCTCGGGCATGATTGTGTGTGATGTCCTCAGGTTAGTTAGGTTTAAGTAGTTCTAAGTTCTAGGGGGCTGATGACCTCAGATGTTAGTCCCATAGTGCTCAGAGCCATTTGAACCATTTGAACAAGGTTTGAAGAAAGAGAACCACCTGTATGAATATCAAGAGTCCAGACGGAAAACCAGTCCTAAGCAAAGAAGGGAAAGCAGAAAGGTGGAAGGAGTATACAGATGTACAAAAGAGATGTACTTCAGGGCAATATTACGGAAATGGAGCCGCGCAGGGTAGCCGTGAGATCTTTGGCGTCTTGTCACGATGCGCGTGGGTTCCCCCGTCAGAGGTTCGAGTCCTCCCTCGGGCATGCGTGTGTGTGTTGTCCATAGCGCAAGTTAGTTTAGGTTAGATTAAGTAGTGTGTAAGCTTAGGGACCGATGACCTAAGCAGTTTGGTCCCACAAGATCTTACCACAAATTTACAATTTACAGAAATGGACGAGGACATACATGGATATGAGATGGGAGATATAATACTAAGTGAGGAATTTAACAAGGCACTGCAAGACTTAAGTCAAAACAAAGCGCCGGGAGTAGACAACATTCCGTTAGAACTACTCATAACCTTGGGAGAGCTAACCATGGCAAAACTCTTCCGTCTACTGAGCAAGATGTATGACAGAAGCGAAATACCCTCAGACTTCAAGAACAGTATAATAATAACAATTTCAAAGTAAGTAGGTGCTGAAATGTGTGAAAATTACCGAAATATCAGAGTAATAAGTTTCCGCTGCACAATACTAACACGAATTCTTTACACATGAATGCAAGAACTGGTGGAATCCGACCTCAAGGAAGATCAGTTTGGATTTCAGAGAAATGTAGGAACACACGAGGCTCACATGACCCTACCACTTCTCACAGAATATAGATTAAGGAAAGATAAACCTACGTTTCTAGCATTTGTAGACTTAGAGAAAGCTTTTGAAAATGTTGACTGGAATACACTCTTTCAAATTCTGAAGGTGGCAGAGGTAAAATACAGGGAGCGAAAGGCTAATTACAATTTGTACAGAAACCAGATGGCAGTTATAAGAGTCGAGGGGCATGAAAGGGGAGCAGTGGTTGGTAAGGGAGTGAGACAGGGCTGTAGCCTATCCCCGATGTTATTCAATCTGTATATTGAGCAAGCAATAAAATAAACAAAAGAAAAACTTGGAGTAAGAATTAAAATCCATGGAGAAGAAATAAAAACTTCGAGGTTATCAGATAACATTGTAATTCTGACAGAGACAGAGCAGTGTCTTGAAAGGAGGACATAAGATGAACATCTACAATAGCAAAATGAGGATAATGTAATGTACTCGAATTGATCAGATGATGCTGAGGGAATTAGATTAGGAAATGAGGCACTTAAAGTAGTAAAGGAGTTTTGCTATTTGGGGAGGAAAATAACTGATGATGGTCCAAGTAGAGAGGATATAAAATGTCGACTAGCAATGACAAGAGTGCGTTGCTGAAGAAGAGAAATTTGTTAACATAAAGTATGGATTTAAGTGTCAGGAAATCCTATCTGAAAATATTTGTTTGGAATGTACCTATGTATGGAAGTGACACATTGCCGATAAAAGAGTCTAGGCAAGAAGAGAATAGACGCATTTGAAATGTGGACCTACAGAAGAATGTTGAATATTAGATGGGCAGATCACGTAACTAATGAGGAGGTACTGAATAGAATTGGGGAGGAGAAAAATTTGTGGCACAACCTGACTAGAAGAAGGGATCAGTTGGTAGGACACGTTCTGAGGCATCAAGGGATCATCAATTTGGTACTGGAGGGAAGTGTGGGGACTGGTGGAGGAGGAGGGTAACAATCGTAGAGGGAGACCAACAGATGAATACAGTAAGCAGATTCAGAAGCGTATAGGTTGCAGTAGTTACTTGCAGATGAAGAGACTTGCACGGGATAGAGTAGCATGGAGAGCTGCATCAAACCAGTCTTTGGACTGAAGAACACGACAACAACAACAAATACACTACTGGCCATTAAATTTGCTACACCCCGAAGATGACGTGCTACAGACGCGAATTGTAACCGACAGGAAGAAGATGCTATGATGTGCAAATGATTAGCTTTTCAGAGCATTCACACTAGTTTGGCACCGGTGGCGACACCTACAACGTGCTGAATGTGGAAATTTTCCAACCGATTTCTCATACAGAAACAACAGTTGACCGGCGTTGCCTGGTGAAACTTTGTTGTGATGCCTCGTGTGAGGATGAGAAATGCGTACGTTTCCGACTTTGATAAAGGTCGGATCGTAGCCTCTAGCGATTGCGGTTTATCGTATCGCGACATTGCTGCTCGCGTTGGTCGAGATCCAATGACTGTTAGTAGAATATGGAATCGGTGGGTTCAGGAGGATAATACGGAACGCCGTGCTGGATCCCAACGGCATCGTATCAATAGCAGTCGAGATGACAGGCATCTTATCCGCATAGCTGTAACGGGTCGTGCAGCTACGTCTCGATCCCTGAGTCAACAGATGGCGACATTTGCAAGACAACAACCATCTGCAGGAACAGTTCGACGACGTATGCAGCAGCATGGAATATCAGCTCGGAGACCATGGCTGCGGTTACCCTTGACGCTCCATCACAGACAGGAGCGCCTGCGATGGTGAACTCAGCGACGAACCTGGGTGCACTAATGGCCAAACTTCATTTTTTCGGATGAATCCAGGTTCTGTTTGAAGCATCGTGATGGTCGCATCCGTGTTTGGCGACATCGTAGTGAACGCACATTGGAAGCGTGTAGTCGTCATCGCCAAACTGGCGAATCATCCGGCGTGATGGTATGGGGTGCCATTGGTTACACGTCTCGGTCAGCTCTTGATCGCATTGGCTGCACTTTGAAAAATGGACGTTACATTTCAGATGTGTTACGATCCGTGGCTCTACCCTTCATTCGATCCCTGCGAATGCCTACATTTCAGCAGGATAATGCACGACCGCATGTTGCAGGTCCCGTACGGGCTTTCTGGATATAGAAAATGTTCGACTGCTGCCCTGGCCAGCACATTCTCCAGATCTCTCACCAACTGAAAACGTCTGGTCAATGGTGGCGGAGCAACTGGTTCATCACAATACGCCAGTCACTACTCTGGATGAACTGTGGTATCGTGTTGAAGATGCATGGGCAGCTGTACCTGTACACGCCATCCAAGCTCTGTTTGACACAATGCCCAGGCGTATCAAGGCCGTTATTACGGCCAGAGGTGGTTGTTCTGAGTACTGATTTCCTAGGATCTATGTACCAATTTGCGTGAAAATGTAATCACATGTTAGTTCTAGTATAATATATTTGTCCAATGAATTCCCGTTTATCATCTGCATTTCTTCTTGGTGTAGCAATTTTAATGGCCAGTAGTGTATGTACACTTGAAGAAAAAAGATGTAGAATGTTAAAGACGTTTGTTTTATTTAAAAAGCTTCCCGAGTTTTCAGATACAAAATTCGGAGGCATTCCTTATCAGAACTCTCGGCTTGTCTGTCTGTAGATGTTAACGACTGAATTGTGACCAGTTTAAATCAGGACAAATACTGTGGGACACACAGTAGTTGTAGGTGATTTTCCCTAAGTGAGTTAGCGCGAATGTCGATAGAGTTCTTTCAAGAAGGACAACTGTCGACCCTCGCCCTTTCTCGCGTCGTGTGACGCAGTGCTCGGTTTCTGACGAACTCGATGCCGAGTTAAAATTCTAGACCTACCTTCCTGCTGTTTTGTTTGTCGTCTCGCAGTCGGCAGAGAAAAGAAGTGAATCAGAAGTGTGCACCGAGCCGGAGTCGAAGATGCGTTCGCCGCAGCGAGGCAGCCAGCCCGACACGGCGCGGCCGGCAGTCTTCCTCGTGCCTCCCGCCGGTGGTATTTTAATTTCCAATCAGAAACTGGCAGTGCGCGACCGGCAAACGTGCGGTTTCGCCGCGCGCCGGCGGCTTCCGCCTGTCCAAAACCAATCTGGCAGTGCGGCTGGCCGCTGCCGGCGCCGGCCTACCGGGGAAAGAAGCGGCCGTGGCCGTCTTCCGTAGGCGCACCGTTAGGGGCGTCACGGGGGATCGCCCCCGCGAGGCGCGCCGCCTACGCTCGAAGAACTCGGCCGGCTATTGAGCGGGCCGCCCTCACGTCTCGCCGTACAGGCAACAGTAGTCCCGAGAATGTGTCTGCGAGCGCAGTAATCGCACTCTGCAAAGCTCTGAAAGACGACGGAAAGGGCGTTTTTCGGGGTCCTAGATTCTGGTCGATTCATCGTGACGCATCTACATTCGAAAGGAAAAACGTATCCTTCCGTACCTCAAAGATCACAGGCGAGTTAGGTCTTATTATCCGGCCGACACCTCCTGCACGCCTGTCAGACCGTACACACGGTAACAGCGTCAACGACAACGCAACGCAACGTGACGTAGGTCTGTGGCCAACACTAGATACTTGCTAAGGACATCTGAAGTAGGTGGCGCCGAACCTACGGCACCTTGATCGTGATATGTAGAAGGCACGTTTGAACACTGAAATGGAGTACATTGAATAAAACTGGTACGGACATAAATTACACGGCGTTAAGATTGTAAACATACATGATGAGCTAAGGAGCTCAATTCAAACAGTAGAAAATACGGAATGAAGTCCTCCATGGTAACAGTAAAAATTGTTACATCGGGCACAGCCTGTAGAAAGAGCAGACATTGGACTGACCAGGTGTCAACTAGTTGCGATGCCAGGTAAACGTGGTGTAGAGCGCGCCACGTACTGGGCGCCAGTAGTGTCATAAACGCTCAACTGTATGAAATACACACACAACTTAACAGTAATACATACTGTTTCCATGGAGGACTTCATTCCATATTTTCTAGTTTGACTTGGGCTCCTAAGCTAATCATGTACACTGTGATCAAAAGTATCTGCACACCCCCACAACTATACATTTTTCATATTAGGTGCATTGTGCTGCCACCCATATCAGGTACTCCATATCAGCGACCGCAGTAGTCATTAGACATCGTGAGAGAGCACAATGTGGCGGTCCGCGGAACTCACAGACTTCGAACCTGAACAGGTGGTCGGCTATCACTTAACTCATATGTCTGTATGCAAGAAATCCACACTCCTAAACATTCCTTGGTCCACTTTTTCCGATGTGATAGTTATGTGGAAACTTGAAGAGACACATACAGCCAAAAATGTACAGGCTGACCTCGTCTGTTGACTGACAGAGACCGCCGACAGTTGAAGAGGGTCGTAATGTGTAATAGGCAGACATCTACTCAGACCATCACACAGGAAATCCAAACGCCATCAGGATCCACTGCAAATACTATGGCAGTTAGGCGGGAGGTGAGTAACTTTGGATTTCATGGACGAGCGGCTGCTCATAAGCCACACATCACGCCGGTAAATGCGAAACGACGCCCCGCTTGGTGTAAGGAGCGTCAACATTGAACGATTGAATAGTTGCAGTGCAGCACTCCGCGAAGAATGGGCTGCCATTCCACAAGAAATCTTCCAGAACCTGACTGAACGCATGTCTGCGAGAGCGGAAGCTGTCATCAAGGCTAAGGGTGGGCCAACACCACATTGAATTCCAGCATTACCGACGGAGGGCGCCACGAACTTGTAACTCATTTTCAGCCAGGTGTCCGGATACTTCTGATCACATATTTTATGTTTACAATTTTAACGCTATTTAATTTATACAAGTACCAGTTTTATTCCATGTACTCCATTTCAGTGACACTGGACTCTCATTCGGGAGGACGACCGTTCAAGCCCGCATCCGGCCATCCTGATTTATGTTTTCCGTGCTTTCCTAAATCGCTTAAGGCAAATGCCGGGATTGTTCTTACGAAAGGGCACGACCCTTCCCTTCTCCATCCTTCCCTAATCCGAACTTGTGCTCCGTCTCTAATCATCTCGTTGTCGACGGGACGTCAAACATTGATCTCCTTCTCCCTCCATTTCAATGTTGTAAAGTATAAGTATGTTACACGTTTATTTAATTATATGTTTAAAACATTATAGGTTACTTTCCTTCTGAAGAAGAAACCCTAAGCGGTACTCAGACTTGCCCAAGATTTTTAAAATAAACTTACGCTGGGTGACTACTTTATATGTCGAAAAATTATCCTACTCAGTAAAAATATATTAAAAATTTAAACTTTCAGATTAACCCCCACCTAAGCGCTACAGTTTGGAACCGCGCGGTCGCTACGGTCGCAGGTTCGAATCCTGCCTCGGGCATGGATGTGTGTGATGTCCTTAGGTTAGTTAGATTTACGTAGTCGTAAGTTCTAAGGTACTGACGACCTCAGATGTTAAGTCCCATAGTGCTCAGAGCCAATTATCCTAACGGAAATTATTTTTTCCTTTCAATATTTTGCCCCGAGAGATTTATTTGTTACAGAGGCATGAATATGCAGTACTTATTTCAAAATAACAAAACAACCCATTTCTACAATCACCGGCCTCAGATTTATTTTTAAATAGTCCTACCAACAGCCCAAGGAGAGGCAAAAAACATATGTATGTAGCTTGCGTGGAAAAATATTCTCGAATCATCCCTGTTCTTGTACCAACAACTTCATCTCTCATCTTGGCTATCTTACAATCTATGTTCTACTATTTTTGCTCTGTATGGTTTCTCTACTGACATGCAAATTATTTCATGGTGTCTTAACATATATCCTGTCATCATGCTAGCCGTTCTCCTAGTTAGTATTTCCACACATTCCTTCCCTTTCCGATTCTGCGGAGACACTCGTAATTTGCTATCAATCCACTTTCTTCGGTACCCTTCCCTGACACATCTCAAATGCTTCGATTCTCTTCTTTTCCGGTTATCTCTCAGTGCATGATTCGTTTGCATACCGTTCTATTCTTTGCACATTCGAAGATTATTTACTTACGACTTTGGCAAACTCCCTCTTGGTCAGATTACTTGCACGGAATCTGTATCGGAGCTACAAGCCCATTGATTCAGTGGAGTAGCGCGCGCTAATTCGTTTTCTGAATTTGAAAGGAAGGAACAACGCTGCAACCATCCAGGCTTTGTTAGTAGAAATATGCGGAAACAAAGCTCCGTCGTATGAAATACTCTGGTCGCACATTCGCTTTCAGAGCGGTCAAACAAGTCAATGACGAAGAACGAAGTGGTTCAAATGGTTCAAATGGCTCTGAGCACTATGGGACTCAACTGCTGTGGTCATTAGTCCCCTAGAACTTAGAACTACTTAAACCTAACTAACCTAAGGACATCACACACATCCATGCCCGAGGCAGGATTCGAACCTGCGACCGTAGCAGTCGCACGGTTCCTGACTGCGCGCCTAGAACCGCGAGACCACCGCGGCCGGCGAAGAACGAAGTGGCAGACCATCTCTCTGAGAAGATCCGGGAACCACAAGGGGACGCCCCTGATGCTCGAATATCAACTTATCACAGTGGAGGTGACTGTGAGAAAATTAAAAATCACTCATGGATCACTTTTCAACATCTTACACGACACTTTGAATGCGACGAAGGTCGCTGCCCGCTGGCTTTCGCGACTGATCAGAAACATTCAAAAAGCAGAATGAAATTTTCACTCTCCCGCGAAGTGTGCGCTGATGCGAAACTTCTTGCCAGAATAAAACTGTGTATGGTATCGAGACTCGAACACGGGACCTGCGCCTTTCCCGGGCATGTGCTCTACCGACTGAGCTACCCAGGCACGACTCACTACTCGTCCTCACAAGTTTACTTCTGCCATTATGTTTCCTCCCTCTGGCGCAAGTAAGCGGTGAAGACGGGTCGTGAGTAGTGCCTGGTTAGCTCAGTCTAGAGCACATGCCCGCGAAAGGCACAGGTCCCGAGTTCGAGTCTCGATACGACACACAGTTCAAACCTCCCAGGAAGTTTCATTCAAAAAGCACGTTGAACCGAGGCAACAGCGAAACCGTGGCAGCCGTGTCAGGCCAATCCGTTTGACTTCTTTAGCCATCACCACGGAGGCGTGGTGATTGTAGCACTATGACCCAGGACCAAAGTAACCAGTGAGCGACACTTTTCTTAATAAGATCACTCAGGTCGACTCTTGGGTTTACTTTTTCTCTGTGGAGTAGACTGCGAATTTCAACATTTCCAAAGGCAAAAATGTAAAGCAAAAGGGCCGCGGACTAGGGCACCAAGAAACGTAATGTCACTCAGCCGATAAAAAAGAGAGATATAGATAGGCTACTTTTTTTAAAGAATTGATAAATTCCCTGATATAACATTCTTCCCAACCTTAATTGTTCGGAAGTCGGAATGAGTCACACGTTACACCTCAGGAATTAAGCGTGGAAATCATAACTGAACGGGATATTATCGATGTACCACAACTTCTACTATGAATGGTCCATCACAACTAATTTGGTTGCCTGCTTTGCTCACATTCACGCTCCGAATCGTTGTTGGGTGGGGCGCGTTTGTATTAAACACAATGCAACAAATAATTTTGCATTCCGTTGAACAACATGACTCACACTTCATACAATCAATTTACATTGCAAAAGTTCGACTTTTTTGTACTGTGCAATTCTGCGCGTGGCTGGCGCGCAAATCGACACGTCACCAAACTGATCTCCTTCGAATTTCAGATGCATAGAAACTGAAAGACTTTTTTATTTCATTAGTAACAAAGGTAACAACTGTGATCTACAAATGAAACATGGACAAAAGTAGTGATTATTATTATTATTACCAATCTTCTTAGGTGTAATTACGACGATGCTGACACGCTAAGCTGCTGCAAGAGAGGGAACCACACGAGGGCTCACAAAAGATAGAACGTGAATCGTGCTTCTCTTGTTTACAAAAGAATGTCGTAATACAGATCATCGATTGCTGTAGGAACGTAACGGCAGCATCCTAGGTCAAACTGACATCTAAATACTTACTTACAGTGAACAGATCTTCCGAGGAATTTTAGAATGTGCAGGCCCCGTCATGCAACACGAACTTATCCAACGTTATGTTTATAACGATCGAAGATCATTTTGTAGTAAAGTGTATATAATGGGGTCCTGTAAAACGATGCGGTAATCCAAATTAACTGATTGCCCATCACACAACACCATACAATTACAGAGAAGCGTTCTTGAAAACAGTCACCACAAATTCAAAGAGGTTTTCGTTGAACTAACGACGTGAATTATAAGGGTTTTAGATGCTCATAGCAACTGCGGTAGCAACATGCGAAATGAAAATTTATCTCTGCGACCAACTGTATTTCTTGAACCAACAAAAATTTCAGACATGTCATATGAAACATTTGATTAGAATCAGCCTATGCTGCTAGCTCCTAAAATATTTACCATTCTTCCTGAAGTACCCTGGATAAGCGGTAAGCTATAATGTGCAACAGGTGGCATAGCATTCGCAGCTCGTACGGATGTAGATGAACGGAGAAGCTACCGCGAGTCACTCCACGTCATCGCTCCCTACACGCTATGGATATAAGAGGGAATAACGAGCGGGATGTCACGGTCTGGAAGCGGCCTGCAAGAGTTACGGGAAACTGGCAGCCTTGTCAGTGTGCCTCTTGGTGGACGCAACGCGCGAGGTAGTTCATATAATGTGCAAGACATCCACTGTGATATCTTTCGTACCACTGTAAATACAAGAAAGTGAGTGTTATAAACTAGTCCATCTGAGAACCAGCGGTATATTTAGCAGACAACCAGAGCATACTTTGGTAAAACGAACATACTGCGGGCTAATACCCGGATCATATGATAGTTTTTATTTAGAATTAGATTAATTTACACGTTTGTAAGACACTTAGTTTTTATTTCTGGAATTTATTTCGTTATGTAATTAATGTTTTCTTCCCTTTTTGTCATTTACACGATTGTAGCAGCAACTGAACAGTTTGCTACTCCTTCTAGGTAGAAAACCAGATATATTGTAGTAAATAAATAAAAAAATAAAACAGAAAGAAAGTTTGACAGTCATCGTCCCCAAATTCACTGGAAATTGTGATGACGGCTTTTCGCAGCTGTAGTGTTGGAATTATTAAAGCCCAGCGTTACCGCAATTGCACGGACTATCTCGGTACGCCTCAAAGCCGATCCACACTCCCAGTGAGCGCCACCTAACCGCATTCCCTGTCTATTATATTGCTGTTCGCTACTTAGTTGCGTGTCCCGGATGACGAAGTGGTTACCGTACCTGCCTAGTAAGCAGGGGATCCTGGGTTCGTCGCCTCTGATTCCGCTTAGTGTCCCACTGCAGCTGATAGCAGTGATCCCCCTTCAATTTACATATAGTGTTTCACAGCTGCTGGATCTGCGTGGTGTCAGTTCTCTCGAAGGAACAGACATTGTGCATTCGAATAATTGATAAAATACAGTTTTTTCAGAGTCAGGCATCCATATAGTCAATCGTCCTCTTCATTCGTTATATGACAGCATCACTTGCCCAGTTCCTTTGGAGCGTTGGAGCAGTCTTGAAAATATGTTGCGCGTCACACGATTCCTGCTCTGGTGCTTGGGCCGATATAAGCTGTAAACTTAGCTACAGTTTTTATTTACCTCTCCGAACGTGACAATCACATCTGCTGATTGCGTAACCGCAAATGATGCCTTTTTGCTATGCCTGATCGGCTGGACAGTTTAACTGATACACATCTTTACGATTAACCTTATCAATTAACACATCAAATCTTCTGAAGTGCATTAGTCGAGTTTCTTGTCCTCATAATGGAGCGCTACATGCTGGTCGAGTTGCCTACTCTACAATGTTAGAAGCTACGTACATAATAAACTAATTAATTACTTTTTAAAAAGAAAGGATTCGTAGGTTCTCACATTTCATTGGCACATTTAACCAATAACACAACTGGTTTCGTGAAGTTCAAAAATGGCTCTGGGACTTAACTTCTGAGGTCATCAGTCCCCTAGAACTTAGAACTACTTAAACCTAACTAACCTAAGGACATCACACACATCCATGCCCGAGGGAGGATTGGAACCTGCGACCGTAGCGGTCGCGCGGTTCCAGACTGTAGCGCCTAGAACCGCTCGGCTACTACGGCCGGCTTCGTGAAGTTCGACTCAGTCGTTACCGAATGGGTTCCTCGTGATACACTTCCCCTTCAATATCTCTATACGTTGATATCATCATCATCATCATCATCATCATCATCATCACCAAGAAAGCACCTTGCTAAGAGGTAAAGGCTGCCAGACTGACCAGCAGGTAAGTGATGATCGTATTGGATAATAGTGAAGAGTAGTGAGGCTCTCAAATCTCTTGACGTTGTTTCGAACACTACTACGATGGAACTAGAAAACGACCGGTAACACAACACGAAGTTTTCGTAGTCGCTGCAATGGTACCATAAAGGCTAAAACAAGTAAAAATATAAAAGAAAGTGACCGCGTTAAGTTTGGTAGGAATGTACATCTCCACTTCTTGCAGAACATAGAACGAAAGGCGTATTTTTTATTTTTTTATTTTTATTTTTGGTAGTATATTACAGACCTTGAAACAGCTTCAGAAGGATATAAGAAAAACGTACGCTCTGTTTCAAGGACATGAAGAAGTTGATTTCATCTGCCATTCTTTCGTATCGTGTATGAGACACAGTGATTACACCTCGATACGTACAGAATTATACGAGAATTGTCTTTTTGCTACTGCACCGACACAGAGCGCCACGGAGTCAGAATGGAGTACATGTGTACGATACAATGTGACATACAAATTATAAATGGTTCAAATGGCTCTAAGCACTATGGGACGTCTGAGGTCATCAGTCCCCTAGACTTAGAACTACTTAAACCTAACTAACCTAAGGACATCACACACATCCATGCCGGAGGCAGGATTCGAACCTGCGACCGTAGCAGTAGCGCGGTTCCGGACTGAAGCGCCTAGAACAGCTCGGCCACAGCGGCCGGCTAAATATTATAACAACCCATCAACGTAGCGTAGTATTCAGCACAGAGGACTCGCATTCTGGAGAACTAAGGTTAAAATCCCCGTCCGGCTCTTGACTTAGACTTTCTGTGATAGCCCTAAATTCCTTACGGCAAAAACCAAATGCCTTGATAGTTCCTTTAGAAGGGCACGGCCGATTTCCTTCCTCATCCTTCTTTAAGCCGAGCTTGTGTTCTGTCTCTAATGACCTCAGTGTCGACGGCACGATACATTCTAAAAGCTTTCTCGCCATCCAGAAATTTAGCACGGCCTCTACGAACGGTCCTACGAACGACCAGTTATGTGCAGATTAAGCAGAGTCGATGGCTCACGTAACGGAAACATAATAGCTAGCGAGCGCTTTAGTATGCAAACTTTTATATTCATTGCCTCCCTTTTTTTTCTTCCACAAAAAGTGAATTTTAAAGAGGGCAGTTCTTTTCGTGGGGGAGACTGATCGCCTAAAGTTTGAGAGCCATAGCAAAGAAATTCATTTTGTCCCCTTCACTCATTCCGTCCGTGTTATCTATCTGTTGAGTGCAGGCACATAGGGACCGATCAAAGAGTAAGAACAGGCAATAAGCTGCTGGAGCCGTGAAACGTATGTTCTTCCAGGCTATTACATATTATTCAACAACCTTCACCTGCTCACATCTGTGCTGTGGTACTACACGTGTGAAATTCGATACTCATTAACCCAGTCCACATCCAGCCTCTATCGCTAAAGCAGAAATGAGGCACACAACAATGTCCCCTCGAATGCAACAACGTTGTTACTCAATTAGAGTGTTAAAGTTATACATGTTTGAAATAGTGGCTTTCTTTACGGTTCACTATCATAGATTAAAAAAGGGAAACGCGTTATGCTAGACCTAGAGCAGCAACTCTAAATTAGAGGTAAGTTGAACTGAGATCCCTCACAGGACGCTATTGCTGGTGAGTACAATGTTGCACGAGTAACTGTTTATGATAAATTTTAACAGACGAAGAGAGAATTAGAAGCGTACTGGAAAATAGTGATGGAAGTGATGAAGATGAGGACATAGGAGGAGAGAATCTGAAGACATCTCACACTGCTAGTGCTAACGCTGCGAAAAGCTGCAAGCATGAAGTATATTATACAACAATCAGAAACTTGCAGTACCGATGTAATGCTTGTAAAGCCGCCATGTTTAACCATACTGCTGTCGCGTATCATCATACCGACAACTGAAAGTCTGGGACATGTTTCATAATGAGTGACACTACTGTATGAGATGAAACTCAAGGACTAAGTTTTCTGCCGGCCACAGCGGCCGAGCGGTTCTAGGCGCTTCAGTCAGGAACCCCGCGACCGCTACGGTCGCAGGTTCGAATCCTGCCTCGGGCATGGATGTGTTTGATGTCCTTAGGTTAGTTAGGTTTAAGTAGTTCTAAGTTCTAGGGGACTGATGACCTTTAATGTTAAGTCCCATAGTGTTCGGAGCCATTTTAACTAAATTTTCTAAGAAAATGAATGTATCTTTGGATTGAATAATATATAAGCCCTATGCGTTTACACTAGGTTGAAATTCTCAATAATCCAGCACTTCCACTAATCCTGCACGCGTATGTGCAAGGAATAGCCGGATTAGCAAGCGTTTAGTTATTATTATTTATCTGTACAATATCTTTTACCAAACCCCTACTCTATGTTATGCAAGTAATCCTTCAATGTGTAGAACGTATTTCTTAAAAGTTTAGAATGTGTTTCTTAAAAGTTACTTTTTAACTGCCGTTTTTTATAAGTCTGTTTTAGCAATTTCTTTAATCATCTTTGGCAACAGAAACATTAACACTGAAACAGAAATGTATACTAGATATCAAGTAAATATTCGGCATGCGGAAAGGTATCATTTTCAAGTCATTGCATGGCCCACATCGTAGCAAAACATCGAGACATGACCCTTGCTTAAGAAAGTAAATTTCCGACTAACCAAACTGCGCGACAACCGCAAAATGGCGCCGTTATTTGGCTCCGTCGTTCGTGTTGTGTACGTGCCGTGCAGTTAATATCGGTTTCAGTTATAGAAATAAATGTAAAGTGGGGAACTTGGTGGGTGATAATGAACCCCCTAGACACATTAACTACCACTGTGACGAGCAGACATTGCAAACGACGCTACACGTTGCCGTTTTGAGTGGAACGTATAAAAGCCAACTGGTGTACCTGCACTAGCACGGAATACCACACGTTTTAAATGAAACACCGAAGCATTCGCTGGCTAATCACGAACCAGAAGCAAAGATGCGGCTACCGTTAGAGCGAGTGTCTTGCGGGAGAGACGGGGATCGAAGAAAGACTGGCGAATGCATGAGAGATCTGGACGCGGCATTCCTCATATCGAAAGTCCGCTATGTCTTCTCCCGGACAGAGTGAATAACTGGTGAATCGGCAACAGTGACTGGCAAATCCTCAAGAGCAGCAGAGGGTAATTGTAAACTTCCGAGTAGCAGAACAAGTCATCGGGCCGGCTAATGGTAAGCGGAGCTGGAGTTCCGCGGTTCTTATGTCGAGCACTGATCGCGCGAGAACTCAATTGTGCTCAGAACCTGAATGCATATAGCGAAACGAAACGCAGAGAAAGAAAAGCGGGCGCAGTAGAAAGAAGGGCCTTACAACAGTCTCTTAAGGCGGCATTAATTGCGTCAAGAACTCTCTCGAAGCTCTGGTTTAATGGCTTGTAATTAAAAGAGCTCCATTCTTGATAAGCTCTCGTTAGCGTTAATATCTTCAGCGAATAACTTGCGCATTAGCCTGCAGGGCTTAGCGCACCGCTCAGGCGTCTGTTTCGGGGCTTCTGCGGTGCTCAATCCGTCCTCCATTCCGCTCTTGACACACATACCCCGCAGAAAATCTCGCAAGTACCTTCAGCACGGCACTCTTCAAAACAACATAAAAACCGCGGAACACACTTAGCTCCCTGCAATAACTACAAAGAGCTCTCAAACATTTGTCTTTACGGACCTGATAAAAGCCTGAACGTCTACTTGGAATTTCCAATCAAATTAGAAGAAATTAAGGCGTAACAGTATTGTATCTTTAGCATCGTAGGACCTTTTTTTTCAACGAAGCCTTTCTGAGTTTTTGTAAACAGAACTTCTCAGGTGTGACTCGACGAGAATAGATATCACTGTGAATGATAACACGAACCTGATTTCTCAAAAACAGATTTTCTAGACGCCATTTGTACTGCTGATTCCGGAAATTACTTAGATTGTGTTCTCTGATATCAGGATTTATCGGAAAATCTCATATTTTGCGGATTTCAGCAACTGATGCACAAATATTAAAATAAAATTTCAAACAGTCTGTATTTTTATAATTTTTTTATTTAATAGGCACGGACTAGAAATACAACAAACTGTTCTCTTAGCAACGGTGGAGTACATTTTTACGATAAATTCTCAAACTTTCTCTTTTTTGATTTCCTCGCACAACCTCCATCTTTACTGTTCCTCTTAAAAATCCAATAATAGTTGGCCATCATACTTTCGTTCCAACTTCCCTACCACTTCTTCCCCATCTCCTTAATGTCCTGCTGACTGTTTTGTCTTTGCTCTTCACTACAATCTCCCAAATTTTCACAGTAGTAGTCAATATTTTCAGTGAGGAAGAGAATTTTTACACTAATATTACAATCCAACGTCTTGAAATTTTCTGACATGCTTTTGACAATGTTCTTGTAAGTTAGATATGTTTTATTTCCTAAAAATCTTTTGGTAACAGATCTGAAAGACGACGATTGTGACGTTGCCTACTGTCTTGCAATGAGAGAATTACTGTATACATTTCGCAAATCTAATTAATTTAACAACCTACAAATGACGCAGCTCAATAAAGTATCACAGTCGTGGCATGTGGGCGAGCGACATCGGTTGTGGTTAGTTTGTGCGTAAACGGCACGCTGGATTGCAACGTATCCAAGTTTCTATGATTCTGATGACCAGATTACCTTAATGTAGCCTATCCCCGTAGTTTTTTTCAGTCTTTCGCTTTATATCAGGCCAATGAGGAGGTTGGCAGGCGTCGTTGTTCGGAAACTAACCGCTCAGATCCGCGTAATTCTAGCAGTAAAATATTGCGTACAGCAGGAAAATGATCGAATTAAATATCTCAAGGGCTTTGGCTGTTAACAGAAAAGCAGTTAACGAAAGAACACCAACAGTTTATATCTGAACAATTCGCTGCCTACCTCACCTGTTGTTTCCCTGAACATCCATAAATCACAGCCGGCCGAAGTGGCCGTGCGGTTAAAGGCGCTGCAGTCTGGAACCGCAAGACCGCTACGGTCGCAGGTTCGAATCCTGCCTCGGACATGGATGTTTGTGATGTCCTTAGGTTAGTTAGGTTTAACTAGTTCTAGGTTCTAGGGGACTAATGACCTCAGAAGTTGAGTCCCATAGTGCTCAGAGCCATTTGAACCATTTGCCATAAATCACAACGCAGACTGTAGCGCCTAGAACTGCTCGACCACTCCGGCTGGCAACGCAAATAGAATAAAACATAAAGAGACAAGGAAAGAGTCGATACGATGTATATAGATATAAATAGCATTTATCCACCAAACTTGTAAAAACCACATGAATTACATCCCTTCAGCTTGAGCTCCCAAGAAAAAGAGGCAAGTTAACTAGAGGAAGACAGACAACTTCTCCACCTTTTACTCAGTGGCTTCACATTCACTACCTATACGTGTCTTGAACTATCGACGTATCAAACAGATTCTTTGGATACTGAGCAAGTAATGTTTTTCACAAAATAGTTCCTTTTCTTATAAGTGAAATTATTTTCTCTTCTTACACATTATCACAGTACTAATTCACCGAGAAGAAACCAGAGAAAAAAATAATAATGCTTCACCGTGCATCTTTTTATCTACCATTCATTCTATGCCCGAATTCATGAACCTTCATCAGTTCTTCAACTTGAGGAGCAACAAAAATTCCAGCTTTCAGTTTTTCTTCACTGATGACAAGAAATTTCATAGGAAGTTACTTAAAGCAGGATCTATCTTGTGGAAGAGACCATACAAAGTGCTTCACTAGGCCCAGTTTTATAGTTAGTGGTAGACGCAATTTGTTCCCTCCCTGAAGGCGGTTCATACGAGATAATTTTAGTCTCAGGCACAATGTGTCTCCCATCTGGCAAAACTTTTACACTCTAATGCAGGGGTGGACAAGATTTCGGCTCGTCGTACGTGCCCAGGCCCGAGTGACAAAGCGCTCAGCCTCGCTTCAGATTTGCACCAACGCCATGCTACGCTGAGGATGGGGAAGAGGGGAAAACAGCGAACGCGCCGAATTTTAATCGCAGTACAGTAGTTCAAATGGCTCTGAGCACTATGGGACTAACATCTGTGGTCATCAGTCCCCTAGAACGTAGAACTACTTAAACCTAACTAACCTAAGGACATCACACACATCCATGCCCGAGGCAGGATTCGAACCTGCGACCGTAGCAGTCGCGCGGTTCCGGGCTGAAGCGCCTAGAATCGCTTGGCCACCGCGGCCGACCAGTACAGTAGTACTGCATACTACTTCGTTTTATACTTCACATTTCTCAACAACACAGATCACAAAGAAATCAATTTTTCAATATTTATTAATTATTTTTCACGCACTGAAGAAATAATACAATATAATTTTTACCTAGTACAAAGTGTCGGAATACGGACAGACGCAGAAAATTTCACAGAGTTCCGCACTCAAGTTACCACGTAATGGTGATTTGTTTACTTCCATAATCGAAAAAAGCTCTTTCACACAAACAAGTCGATCGAAATACTGCAGCACTTTTGCAACGTATTATGAAGACTTGGAAACCTTACCTTAGAAAATCAATGTAGACGTCGTGGACAGTCCTAAAGTAAGAAGATTTGTAATTAAAACTGTAATTACCTTGCAGGTCAGTCAGCTACACCTACACATGCACAGAGGGGCGGGGGGGGGGGGGGGGGGGCGCTTTCAACCGAAACGCAATTGGTCTTGAAAGTAAGATTGACAGTGTCCTCAAAAACTCTATAAAACTACCGCTGTAATTTTTGAAAAGTCAGAATGAATTCTTCAGATCTCGGGCTTTCTTTAACGCCTGTAAGCTTATGGAATTGGTTTGTCTTTGTGAGAATGTGTCCCGTCTACAAAGCGATTTTATTTTTAAGTGCATCCCCACCAAATCGGAAAGAAGTTGCCTCGGAATGTCTTACTGTGTGCAAGGTGCAATCAAGTCAACTTAAAATACGAAGTCTGCAATCCATTCCCGATGTTCTAATTTTCGTTCCTGCAGTACCTTCTCCTACATAAATTCAACAATAGCAAGATTTAAATGGAAAGATCGTTCCAGGCATGCCCCTTAACTTAACCGACAGACTTTGCAGTAATACATGAAGTCTCCATACTCTTCGTTTTTTTCCGGTGAAAAATGTTACAACTGAAAATGGAATAATGAGTGCGACTTCAGAAATTTTAGTATTCGTACCACCAATTTCTTCAAGTGCTCCTTGCCTGAAAATTTAACACAAAGTGCTTCTTGATGTTCAAAATAATGAATCCCGTCTGCCGACCGTTGTCATTTTTTTCTTTCACTTTCATCTTAAAGTTTTAATTCTTTCTCCACGGTACTATAATATCGTTTCGTAGAAAATATACAGTACCTGACGCTTATACGATCTGAGAATTCTCGGCCCTAGCTTCTGTCATTCCCATTCATTTTAAAGGATTATGACGATGGATCGCTATCCGCGGCCCGCACAAGCTGCACGCCCTGCTCTAATGCTTTAGCTTCGTCCAGCTGCCCTAGTGCCACGAAAAGCAGTGATTTTCGTGCACCCAGCTTCTTGTCCTAATAAACAAAGAAAATGAACTTCAAAACCGTTAAGGCTTTTGTGGCCACCTGTTGACAAACTGCCTGTTGGCTTGTGTCTCGGGTTCTTTGGCTATAGAAAGCTATATAAGTACACAAACATGGCAATAGCTTCACCAAGAACGAAGAAAGCCTCTGATGAACGGATCACGGATTCCCGAGCTCCAGCGAACAACCGTTGCAGGTAGCAAGAGGAGAACCCCACTAGAAATGACCACAGAAAAGCTCAATGAAAATACAGCGGAAACGCGTGTACCCGATCTTTATTAATCCAGATCTCCTGTTCAGCCGGATAATTTTTTTAAGGAATACTCCGGACCTAATCGTGGCAATAATTGACGACGACAATCATTAAATTTAAATTCAGTCAACCACAATTCACGGATCCTTGTACTGTGTCAGTTAACAAGTTAACAGTGAGTTGTACAGTCCCGCAGTGGCGAAGCTCTTCAGATGCCTTTCAGGCACAGCCCACCGAAAATTTTGAAGAAAACGTACAATTAGAGTTAGAATGTAACAAGGCGTCGAAAACAGCACCAGTTTCTTTTGTATTTTACTACAGTTCCATTCCATCCACCCGTGTGTTGAGAGTTGTCTGCGTTATGCACCCTATCCAGTTAAACAATTAACTGGCAGCTTCTAGACGTAGCCTCTTGTTTCCATGTGGCAGTCGGCAGAGCAACAGCCAGTCGTACGAGCGTGGCATTGAGGCTTGCCTCAGTTTTGGAATTGTGTGTTATTTCGCGTGCTGTTAAGCCCTGATATAACAAAGATTTTTTACGAGGGTAATCCCGAAAGTAAGGTCTCCTATTTTTTATAAGTACATAGACCTTTTTATTTCTACAATGATTTACATCAGTTTACAACTTGAACATTTAGCTATTTTTCGACATAATCACAATTTCTGTCGATGCATTTTTATAGACGCTGTGGCAGTTTTTGTATGCCCATGTCATACTAGCTCGCCGCCATGCTGTTCAGAAAGTTATGAACCTCTTCTCAGGTGTAAAGTGGTAAACCCAGGTTTCGTCACCCGTGATAATTGAGTCCAAAAAGTTGTCCTGTTAGGCTGCAAGGCGGTGAAGAAATGTGTCGGAAACATCAACTCGGTGCCGCATGTGGTCCTCAGTCAGCATGCGCACACCTTCCGGTAGTTCAATGTTTCCGTTAAAATTCTGTGGGCGGTGCATCGGGAAACCTCAGGAACCAACGTGCAGAGATCATACAGGGTGATCCACCGATCTTCACGTATGCTTTGCTCAACCTTCAATACTGCCTCCTCAGAAATTGACGGTCTCCCGCTCCTTCGTTGTTCGTCGTAAATTTCGGTCCGACCAGCTGCAAACTCTCTACACCACTTACGAACATTTTTGACATCCATGCAAGACTCACCATACACTTCCATCAATTGGCGATGGATTTCAATCGGCGCAGTGCCCTTTGCGTTCAAAAACCGAGTTAACTGCGCGCAATTCGCACTTGGCGGTAACATCCAACGGGAACTCCATTCTCAACGGCTGCCAAGCCAAGATTGAGCGCCTCAGCGCGGCGTGAGCGTGGTTACACACAGCGCGTGAACCACTCTTCATAACAGTGTGACCAACTGCCACACAAATAGAGCTCTGTACTTACAAAAAAATAGGAGACCTTACTTTTGGGATTACCCTCTTAGCAGTATAATTCGTGAGTACAAGTGATTAACTGATTATATTATGGCTCGCGCAGTGGGAACACTTGTGTCTTTATTTTGTGAATTAGATGACAAAACCATTTTCACGCTGGGCTTAACGAAACAATGTGCGCTTATAAAGATATGCGATTCAGACCCTACTTAGACATTTAAATAGCTGATGCGAACAAATCAGAAAATTTCAATTTTCTTGGTATAAAAACCACTCTTGGCTTACACGTTGCTATGTAAGAAATGAATTTTATTTTTACACGTGTATTGCGTTTAGTGAGACTCAGATTGAAAAAGAATGGACATCAGTTTCTTCGCAGTATGTGTGACAGAAAAATTTTGCACAAAGGCACATAAACGCCGGAATTCAAGAACGCACCTTCAGAATCAGGAGAGTTTTCAGTTGTTGGGTTATGGACGCACTGGACATTCAGTTTTTAAATGACCCTCCACTTCTAGCCATAAAACATAATGCGATTCTGAAACAAAACAGATTCGTAATCGAGAGACTTACAGATGTTGTTTGCTTCTTGTACAAGCATGAGCTCGCATTCAGAGGACACACTGAAAATGAAAGTTCAGACATAAAATGGAACTACCTCAAATTATTGGAACTTGTCTCTAGACAGGAACAGTTTATTCGTGATCACTTCCTGAGCTCTTCTAGGTTCAGAGGAATATCGAGCACAATTCAGAATGAATTAACTGAAATGATTACCAGTATTATTAATGATGGCATAAGAAAGGGTCACAGTTACGTGAGTTTATTCGAATGCAAGCAGATGAAACTCTAGACGTTTCTTGTAAGTCACAAATGGGTATTGTTCTTAGGTTTTGTACACAAGATGGTCTCGTAGAAGGACTTATTGGTTTTCACAATATTTCTAGTGACAAAACTACTCAGAGTTAATGAGAAATTGTACTCAATGCATTTGATGTTTCGAGAGTTACTGACAAAATGTTGAGCCAAACATATGATGGAGCCTCAATGACAGTAGGTAAATGTGGAGGTGTCCAAAATTTTGTTGAACAAAAATGTCTACGAACTACATTTTTTCACTGTTATGCTCATAAACTTAATCGAATGCTGTTACATTGTTCTAAAAATGTCAAAGCAATTAGGCTCTTCATTTACAGTGTTGTAGCATTCCATTCATTTCTAGCAAGACCTCAAAGAGCACACAACTCTTAGAAAATTCGGATTCAGGTTGCCTCAGACACATACTACACGCTGGAACTTCTATTGACGAGCTGTTCAGACAATATATCTTACGAGTAAATATCATTACTTAAAAGACAATTTCCAAAACAACATCAGATGATGGAGATTAGGATGCAGAGTCGTTCAACAGTGCTTGTGGCAACAGTGGTTGTGGCTTGTTTAGCATTCTTAATAAAGTTTAATTCCTTTTCCTGCTTTGCCTTTACAACGAAATATTTGTGTACGTTGACCATCTCTATGCACATCTTCAGCACAAAACTGCATGTCATATTATTATGTAGAATGCGGAAATCAAATAGACCACCAATTTTTTAAACGATATGATTTCAGAAAAAAACTGACATCATGTTTGAAAACTGTAAAAGAAATTTCACAGCGATATAAGCTTTACTGAGCGGGACTTCCAGTCTCTTAAGACTTTACCTTACGTAATATTATACAACACAATAGTAGAATGGAAATGCATTTTGTAGATCTTCGGAATTTCTGTTTATAGAGTTGCTTGATAAGAATAAGTTTGGAAAGTACAAATCAAATTTCCCAACAATGAAACTGAACCACCTTCTCACAATTTACCTATACTTCAACAAAAAACGACTGAAAATTGACTTCTGATAATATGCTAAGAAATGGTTATTTTTATATGTGGTTAATACTCTTTACCTTGCGAGGCATTGAACCCGTTACATCTCTTTCAAATGGAAGATACGTTTATATAAGATATTCGATGAATCTCGATAGGCATTGTTGGAATGAAACGTATCTTCGTATTGGCCCATACTTCGCGTCAAATCGTCACATCTCATCATTGACAAACATAAATATTTACCACCTACAGACCTTTTTAAATTCATAATGGGCAATGGTCTTCAAAATATTTATAACGCAATAACAAAGTTTATAAACGGATTCTTACATTCCCTGTTAGAAACAGCTTCTTCTGAAAGAAGGATGAGCACTCTTAAGAAAATTAAGAATTACATTCACAATTCAATGTTACAAGTGATCAGAAATTTAAAGATAACGTAGTTCACAACTTTGATACGAGGAAGACTCAACGCATGGATCTCCAGTGTAAAAAGATACAAGGCAAGCCTACCCACAATTTCTTACACCACATTCGTTGGCTTCTGCTTTAGATGTTCCTGAATTTGAGTCTTCAGTCCTGTAAGATTGCTATCCACAAATATTTTCAACCTGTTAATGAAATGAATTTAGCTTAAAATATTCAATATATTCAACTCTTTTGGCTCATTACGCTCATTTCGATTATCTAGCGGATCTCTCGCTTGTTATTCCATATATTGAACGCTGTCCGTAAGTATTCGTACTGTTCGTAACAATTTTACAATATCTGCCTCTCTCTTTGCACAAGGGCATCGCTCGAAAACAAAGCCACGTGCAGATTTCGCGAGCACTGTCTCCTCAGTGCTTCCTGGACGTGTTGTCGACGTGAAGTTCGGATCTTCTCGTTGCAGACAGTATACTGATTGTTGTCTACCATCTATTCTTTATTTCTTGGTTTCTTTGTTATTTTTTACTAAACTGTAAAGGTAAGCAAA